>NC_067228.1:3031956-3331956 GCF_019924925.1 Ctenopharyngodon idella
TGGCTTTGTTAAGTAGCACGCTACCCGTCTGAACACATTTGCTCACGTCCGTCAGTGACACGATGAAGAGAGCGGAACCTTACGCTGTCGTTTATTTAATTAGGAGAACTTTAAACGGTTCATTTTAGAATGGTTATGTCTTAATTAATCTTTTTAGCTGCATTTTAGTTGGAAGCATTCCGATGACTGGCAGTTTAACTGTAGAATACTTCCTTTTTAAAGTCATTTAATTTGATATGGCAACATCAAAGATATCCTCATCTCAGAGGGTGAGTTGTAAACGCTGTTTATGAGCTCAGAGAATTAAACGTCTCACCGGTGTACTTTTATCTGAATGCATCCCAAACTAAAGAACAAGCTCTTATCTGTGCTATGCATATATCAAAATAAAAACAAAATATCAATTTCTGCGGCTACTTCATAGTGGTACAAATGTCAGGCAATCCCAAGCCTTTTACGTATATGAATATATAACATTTGTGAATGTATTCACCCTGTTTCAGGCATATAAGAACCCATCATGGTAATTATGCGATACACAAATGCTTGTTTTCTCTAGCAATGGTTTTGTTTGTTGGTTTCTTAAATTAGAGTAATTTTTGTGCATCCTTTCCTCCGAGCTAAATTCCAATATCATATTTTTGTAATATCTTTTTTTAAAATGAACACAATAAAACTACACTGACATACATTAAGACAAGAGTCACTAATTTGACCAGAGAGCTTTTTTCTTAAATGTCAGGTCGGGGCAAGTTGTCGCATTTTTAGCAACTCTTTTAGTTGGAAAAATGTTCTATTGAAATGTTGTGGAAGTAATAACTCCTAATTGCTTTAATTTGATAACTTAATTTTAATGTGTACCACCTGTATGAGGGAATCTGTTCTTAATGAGAAATAATTCCAAGATAATCATTTCAACGATAAACACCATCTGGTTTACGAAAGCACTTCTGCACAGGTATTTCAGGTTAATTAAAACTTCATTTCTACACTGAAAATCCAATACAAGCTCAATTTGTGATTACATGCACAATTATCTTATGATTTATACTGCATTATTTTGTGGCCTGCTTGCTATTAAGCCTGATCAGGGCTCTGCGGTTCATCCACATGAATGAACAGGCACTGAGAAATATTAACCGAACGTTTTCTAGCTCACAGACTGTGAATTAGCTGCTCAGATACCAAAACAGTCTTCCGTTTGGTTTTCATACGATCGCATTATACCTCTAAACTGCACTGTGCTCTGGTGTGTACAGATGTGCTTGTGTTTTTATTGGAATATCTTAAACCATGTCCTTGATGCTGCATTGGACTGTGTGTGTGGATAATTAGCAGCATCGTAAACAAACGTAATCATTTTCAGTAATTCCAGTGACGACGTGTTGAGCAGATAGTCAAATGTGTGTAGTGGCACACGTGTGTGCAGTGAAGACCTCGCAGCGCCCAGGATTACAGCCTGCTAACACACACACACACACACACCCCATAGATGAGCTGGTGTGAAGAAGAGGAGCTGGTTTTTGTGGTTGTTTTTCACACTGGCAGACTGGCGCTGCACATGGGGACTTTTGCAATGTTTCGCTGATTTGCTGAAGGAAAGATCCCCTAAAAATATTGATTTAAGGGATAATGTACAACCAGCCGGTCATTATTGCAAAATAAACACTGATAGGGTTATTCAACAACACAAAGCGGGCAGTGATTTTTGCGATAATGACCAGCTTACTGTGTGTAATCCTGGTTATAAGGCTGTTCAGTTTGTGGTTTTAAAACTTGAAAGAGAATCAGCATTTTCAAGTCATAGCTTCCCTCTGGAGTTTCCTATCGGGTTATTTTATGAGTGCTGGTAAGCGAGTTAAATTATACACAGTCATATGTGAATTTTTAAGCCATTGTGTAATGTAACTTGCTAACAAGCTTCTACTTGAGGACTACAACAAAAGAAACTGAGTTTGCATACTTGGCAAATCTGAAAACTCCTTGTTTAGCAACTTTAATTTTAAAGTCTATTCTGAAAACCCAATGGAAATTCCCTTGGGAGCCCATGATGTCTGATCCGGGTCAACCTACAAACTGATGTCATGACTGAACAGCTCTATTTACTGCTACTTACCAAATAAATAACTTGAAATATCAATTGATTTGAGTTATGTCTAATCTGTTGCTTAGGGCAGTGTTTCTCAAACAAGGGGCCTAAGCAGACTTCTAAAATTATTTAAATCAAGATACATTCAAATAATCTTACTTGATTAAAATGCAAAAAAAAAAAAGAGAGAAAAAATCAATGTGTAAACTCCTATTTCATTGCAAAATTAATAAAATAAGTTAATAAGTTTAATTACATTTGACCTTGACACATTTTTACTCATTAAAGCTGCAGTCTGTAAGTTTTGCCTCTTTGTCGCCATCTCTGTTTGAAACCTGCAATTGCAGTTATTTGCGGAATTATCATCTTTATGTGGGTTGTGGTTCGGCACGGTTCCTCAGCACGGGTGAATCTAATGTTTGCTGTCAATCACCACATCGGTGTGGATACTGTACTTCAGAATCACAGATTCTATGTCTTGGAAGTGTGACCAAAATAAGAATTGTCACCAGAGAATGTCATCTGAACAAGTAAGTAACATGTCTGCCACTTTTGTTCTGACCAACTGAGAAAAAAAAAAAGCATTACAATAAATCGCGCTGCCAATAGTGACTTTGCTCATCTCACATCAAACTGTGCAAATTATTATTATTATACTTTATTCTCAAATTGTTAATGTTAACAACATCAGCTTTAAGTATTTAGTGTGTATTAGCATTACCTGTAGATTTCAATTTTTGTACAGTCTAATCTCTAACTTTAATTTTCCATACCATACAATCTGCCATCAAAATGTTTAATTATTGCAGCTATAAATTATCCGCCATCTGCAGCATCCTCACATGTGATATAGCCTACACTGGGACTCCTTCTTTATGAAAACAGATGTGACGCAATGATGCAAAAAGACGATGCTCGAATTTCCCGCGGAAACCTACCAGTACCACTCGAATTAGAAAACATTATTACAAGCTTACCGTTGTGAATCGGGCTAAGGTAAGGACATAGTTTTGAACACTGGCTGGTTATGTAATTGATTTTGTATCTTTTTTAACCAAAACTGCAGCTTTAAAATGTTATTTCATTAACCAAATTTATGGCATTCTATTAGAATATAGCCTATCTGAAGTAACAGAAGGTTGCTATGCAGCAAATATTATTATCCTACTGGCGGCGCACAGGTTAATTATGAATAGTGTATGTATATTACTGTTTTTTCAATATCTTTATATTGCAAAAATAGTAAAAAAAAAAAAAATAGGCTACTCTGCTCTTTCATATTCAGCCATAGTGAACTTTTTGCTTAGCTAGTTGGAGCGCTTCACTGACCAATCAGCATTCAGCATCGAAACTTTTTAAGGTAGGCTATAATATAGGAAATAATACTAAAAGGCAACAGATTATTTTCACCCATTTTCCCTCCCAAATCCTCTGTTTTAATGAAACATGATTTCGCAATGTCTCGCGCGACACATTGTTGTTTTGCTCCAGCAAAAACAACACAACAACTGAGGCACACGACATGCTTTTGCTCTATTTGCAATGCTGAATATTGCATGTCGAAAGCACACAATGTGTTGCGCATAATACACGACCCAACTTGGATAAACAGAGCGTTCAAATTCTCATCTCTCACATCAAAGCATGAATTTATTCTAAAAGGCAGCAAATATGAACTCCTCTCTCCCTAATGATCTCTCTCTCTCTCTCTCTCTCGCTCTCTTCCTCTCTCTCTCTCTCTCTCTCTCTCTCTCTCTCTCTCTTTCTCTCTCTCTCTCTCTGGAGTCGTGGACAGATGCTTGTACATAATTACGTTGTCAGTGCTCGTTATTTGGAAGAGGAAAGCTGTACTGACAGTTTCTGGGTCCATGTGTTTTTTTTTTTCTTTTTTGTCTTTTTTTTTTTTTTGTCCTTGCTGTTGACTCAGTTTTGACAGCATAATGCCGAAAGTGTAAGACAGAAATATCATTGATTAGCTATTCGAAAGGTCTATAGAACTCCACTTCTCAGTAAAGCAGGCCTTCCATTCATCTGCACACTTTCTTGCAATATACACGCCGTATTTGGATTAAAGTCCCAAAAAAAAAAAGAGGAGGAAGACGAGGGTTATAGATTGAGAAGGAGAAGCAGCAGGCTGATTACGAGGTGTCAAAATTGCCAGGAGCAAAAAGGTGAAAGCAATCAGGGGTGAGAAGAGTGCAGCATTCGTGAGGGGCAACTAATTATCCAATTCATTTGTGGAGAGCAGCATTTGAGGCTGAACGCTGACAGATTGGTGCGGAGGAGAGGGGAGGTGTTAGAACAATGGAACCCGGCTCACCCTCATTATTGCCGCATGCTAATCAGACGCTCCGCGCTGCCGCTGCTGCTGCCGCCGCACAGTTCAGCGAAAAACAGCAAGTCACCAGCTTCATTCCAACGCGAAGAAAACCGATGGAGAGAGAGAGAGAGAGAGAGAGAGAGAGAGAGAGAGAGAGACCCGCACAGAACTGTGCTGGCTCAAGTTCCACCAACGCATGAACGAGCCAAAAGGTTCCTTCAAGCAAAAGGAGTTGCATTGCTTGAATAGCCTACTCTTTTAAATTAGGCTGTCTTATTTTAAGAATCTGTCTATAATAATCTATAGGTATACTGTAAAAATGGCTACATATTTCTTTTATATATATTATAACTATAGCCTATAGTTATAAACTATTCTAGATTCAAAACGCCCATTTATTTTTAATGTTTTTATTTTTTATGTTTGGGTAATGCGAACGTTCCATTTTATAATTTTGCAAACACAGAATGCTACTTTCAAATGTTCTAACGTTCTGAAACTAGAAACAAACTGTTACTTTTTGAATGCTACTTTTGAATGTTTTATGAAGGTTCTGAAACTAGTAACATATAAAAACATTCCAGAAACAATGTACACTCTAAAAAATGCTGGGTAAAAAACAATCCAGCGATTGGATTGGATTGAAAATGGACAAACCCAGCGGTTGGATTAAATGTTTGTCCAACGTGCTGGGCAGTTTCATTTAACCCAATCTGATATAGTCTAATATTATAGTTTATATATACACTCTAAAAAAGGCAGGGCTGTTTCAACCCACATTTGGGTCAAATATGGACAAACCCAGTCATTGGGTTATATTTTTTTAATTGAATTTTTAACCCAACTGTTGGGTTTGTCCATATTTAACCCAAATTTGGTTGAAACAACCCAGCATTTAATACATAAGTAAAAACAAAAGTAAAATGTAGGCTACATTATATTATTATATTAAGATATATTATATTAGATTATATATACCCTGCATTTTGACAATATATATAGGCTATATATTAGTAAAAATGTAGCCTTCATTATATATTAGGCTATTATATTAAATAATTAAATATAGATAGCCTGTCATTTTTACTAGGCTACATTTATGTATATATACGGTAAAATTTTAAAATGAACGAATCAAACTGCTCCTTGAGGTAACCTCTATCATTTCGTCTGCTCTTATAATACTTTTCTGTAGCCTATGTAAATGATTTTATTTAAATATATCTAGGCTTTATTAATAATATAAACTAGGAAGTCACGTTGGAAGAGCTTTCTAATTGAATTAATTTCGACGCTACTTACTGTCAAGCGCAGAAATGGGGACACGGATAATGACATTAAATTAGCATCATTTGAAACATCTGTTGCTATTTCATTTGTGTCTAATCTTTCCTCAATTAATGTTTCCTCATGTCCTATAACAGCAGAACATCGTTCATGTGATGAATTTCCCGCGAGATATGGAATTGTAGGCCTGTACTAGAATAATACCAATGAATTATTATGATGTTTTGAGAATCATGAATAATTATTTATTCGGACATAATTTCTACTTTTATTTCACCTTTCTTTACTCTTTGCATTCACTTTATTTTTTTCTGAGAATTAATCTTGCAGTTTATTTTTCTTTTCTTTTTTTAAATGTAACGGCGCATGGGGAAAAACATTTAAACTACTGAAATATTTTATGCGCAAATGCATGAAAAAATACAAAACAGATTATAAACGTGTCTAGAAGAAAAACATTTAGACTACTCGTTTCGTTTACAGCGGTGAATAAACTAACTGGACGACTTTAATTGCATTATTGCGGCATCATAATTTTAAAAGAATCTACCTACATCGAAATGATTATGACATCACAGAGAGGATTTACTGAATTGATCAAAATCGTTCGGCTATTGGCTATGACCCGATTAAAAAACTGGTAGCCTATTTCGTTCAAGCAGATTGTGCGTAAATTGTTTTCTTAATTTTCTTGACCAGTTCTCGTCAACCACTGTAGCAAAAATAATAAATAAACAAACAAACATAATAATTATAATATTTATTAAATAAATTAATAAAAAAAACCTAGAAACTCCCTCTCGTTTACACATTTCCCTATTAAGAAAAATAATACTTTTTGTAATTTCTTTTTGTACAGCCAAATAACCACAAGCTGAGTACTAACCAAGCTGCCAGACTATTGCCAAATAACAGTCTGTGAGAGGAGAGGGGGAAAAAGATGGAGGAATTAATATGTAGTGTTAATTAACAGGAAGTCAGAGACAGTCTCAGCATCACCACTGACAAAGTTTGATCAGAGGAAGTATATTCCCACAGTATTGCGTGCAGTGTTTACAACGGCTGCTCTGTGTTGTCGCCTTTTTTGCAAACACCTGAGATCTGAGGACACAATCGTAATGTCAAATCATGTTTGTTGTGAAATCTAGGGTCAGGTTTGACTGTCATTCTCTTGCCACGTGCCTTTTTTTCCCCTCACATTTCATGATTATGCAGTTTGTCAGGCGTATATTTGCAGTTTTCTGTCCCCCCAGAAAAATACGAATATACACAATATCTCAGCATTTTGGAAATCTATTTTGTATATTATACTCTTAACAGTATTTGTTCATGCACCTTCGCAGTGTAAATCTCAGCAGGTGTTTTAGGTCAGTTGGCCGATATTTTCTAGCCTCCCGATAGCTCGATGGCCATCTCTCCATATCTAGGTCGTGCAGACAATCAACAACTTCCTACATAAACACATGTGAATACATGGGATGCAGACCAAATGTAAGGGCAAGAGAGGATAGGGCCACCCCGCAGTTTACATGTTACCCAACAAGCAACGCGACGGTCCCTCTCGGTTCAGGATGCGATGCGGTTCCTCCTCATGTCAGGCGAAATGTGTTGAAGCGAAAGGCTGCCTTCCGTAGGTCTCTGAGCAGTCCTGTCTGCTGTGTGTGTTTGTTTCGATGCCGGTTTGCGAGCCCCCCGATTCTGGAGCACGGATTTGGCAGTCACAGCAAGTGATGACAGAGGCATTGGTGAGATCGCACCCGGAACCCCAGAGGACGATACCGTTTCTGAGGAAGCAGTGGAAAGGAAGGCCTTTCAGACCGTCTTATAGGCTTTGCTTCAAGCTTGTTAAAGTCATGCGTTTTGGTGGTTCATACACTCTTCGAAATAAAGCGGGTTTTCGCAGAGATGCCATAAAAGTATTCCATTTCCAAAAGTTCCTTGAGTGAACAGTTCTTAAAAGAACCATTTTCTTAGTATGAAGAACGTTTAAATATATATCTTTAAGGTTCAATGGATTTTCCCAGCTAACAAAAATCTGAACGTTTTGCATTAATATGTTAAAATATTGCTTCTGAATGTTCTAGATTCAAAACACCCATTTTTTTCTCTCTCTTTTTTAATGTTTGGGTAATGCGAACGTTCCATTTTATAATTTTGCAGCAACGTGAATGTTACTTTTGAATGTTCTAACGTTCTGAAACTAACTGTTACTTTTGAATGTTTTATGAAGGTTCTGAAACAACATATAAAAACGTTCCAGAAACAATATACACTCTAAAAAATGCTGGGTTAAAAATGATCCAAGTTGGGTTGAAAATGGACAAACCCAGCGGTTGGGTTAAATGTTTGCCTAGCCTGCTGGGTAGTTTTATTTAACCCAACTATTGTTTAAAAATTACTGTATTGCTTGCTTAAAATAAAACCAAAATATGGAAATTACCACTTATTAATATGTTTAATAAATGGACAAGTTTAATGAATAATACACTCTAAAAATGCTGGGTTAAAAATGACCCAAGTTGGGTTGAAAATGGACAAACCCAGCTGTTGGGTTAAATGTTTGCCCAAACCTGCTGGGCAGTTTTATTTAACTCAACTATTGTTTAAAAATGACTATATGTCTGGCTTAAAATGAACCCAAAATAGGTTGGAAATTAAAAATCAGACACATAATTACTAGAGGCAACAACAATAATAATCTAAAGGTGAACATTTATTAATAAGCAATTTAATAAACGTTTATTGTTTAAATATTAAACTTATTAATAAATGTTAATTTCCAACATATTTTTGCGTTCATTTTAAGCAAGCAACACAGTAACTTTTAAACATTAGTTGAATGAACATTTAACCCAACCGCTGGGTTAAAACAACCCAATCGGCTGGGTTTGTCCATTTTCTGTTTGTTTTTTTTTCCATTTTGGCTTTTTTTTTTTTTTAAGAGTGTATAATAACATTTTTGTGCTAAAATTTTGAGAACATTATTAAGATCATATAATGCTGAACGAATGTTCTGTTAATGGTAGAACGTTTGTTTGTAACTTTGAAAGAACCTTGTCATAACATTCCCTGGGCTCAAGGTTCTTCATGGACTCATAGAGATGCCAATAAAGACCGTTTATTTTTAGGGTTCGATTCTCAGAAGGCCTGATCATATGCGTTGCAAGTCACACAGCGATCAATCCATCTATCTAAAAAATATATATATATTTTTTTTTTTTCATGCAAATTTATTCATAACACCGTTGCAAGCTGCGATTGCGACACCGCTGACCTTTCAGAAGCAATAATGATGCACAGCGTTTCATGTTGCATTCATATATATGGCTTTTCCCTTTGCTTTAGCTGGTTAAAAAAAGGAGGAAGGGAGAGATGCAATGCGCCTCAAGGGTTAAGGCAGCATGAGAGAATCCATTCTCGGCTTAATGACCTAGCCTAGCTGGGCGAGGACGGCAGGGAACACGCTCTTGACTTGTACCGAATTTGCCAATTAACACCTCGGATAACAGGCAGCCTCGGAACATCAGGCGCGTTGGGAGGAGAGGCTCACATGCACTTTGTTTTTCATTCTTGGCCTGCTTCCTATGGCTGGCATGCGTGCGTTTCAGCATCTTAAAGGCTTCGGGACGGCGCTTCAGTCATTCATATCGCGTTGAACACAAAGATCGATTCAAGAAACGTGTTCGTTTTGTCTCTACAGCTGGAGAGAGATTTGGCTCCGGCTGCATAGTCATATCTAAGATATTCTTCGACTTCTTCTCTTTTTTCCCCTCCCTTCGTATTTCTCCGTTACTGATAGCGTTTGCTATTTTCACACTAGCCCATATGGCCGCTTGCAGCCTCAATTAGATCCACAACTCTGGTTTCCAAGACACTCTCGTCTCTCTCTCTCTCCCTCTCTCTCTCTCTCTCTCTCTCTCTCTCTCATGCCTGGCTCAGTCTCCCTCTTCCTCTCTTTTGTTGCTCCTATTGAACAAATGAAGACTAACAGACTGATATCGTCTTGATCACAAAGTTAATTATTCAAAAATCTAGATCTTGACTCTGGTCTCCTTGGTTGAAGCACCCACTCCTCTCCAGCCTATTATTTTCTCACATGTTTATCAGACGCCTAAACAACACCTTGGGCGGGTGTGAATTTTCAAGCCCCCAGTGAAATTCTCACCGGGCTCCGTCACTGTTTTTCCTCCGAGTCCATTTACAGGTAGGAGAGAGAGAAACACCGCTGCCAGGTCCTAATGACTGGAAGCCCGTCTGAAACACCTTTCGGCCCGTGTGTCGCGCGGACGTCCTCACATCAAGCCGATGGTGAAATTGAATACGCGCGTTCCACACGTCGTTTCGCGATTCATTAGCAGCTATTCTAACGGAATGCGATCATCAAAGGAAAGATACATAATTGATAGAGGTTCACACCGCAGCCAAAGGTGATGCAATCTGTCTAACAATGTTCGCAAATGTGTGCCTTATACATCTAGGAGGATAACACTCCGAAGTGCGAGTTGCGTTCGGATGAGGAACGCGGTTAACACTTCCTTTAAACGGCCGCGCGGCCCGTCACAGCGCGCGTTCCGCTCACCTCCGAGGTTGCGAGATCGTAACTCGCCTCGTCTTCAAGACGAGCAGGGAGAATGTGATCCGTGCTATGGAGGTCCACACACCCGCATTCATTTATTTATGCAGTGTGAAGAAACCATCTGGCCGTGGAGAAATTGAAAGTGGATGTAATCTGGCAGGCGGCGGAGTGTATGACTGACACCTCATGCGGTATTAGTGGGAGGACAAAATCATTAATGCTCCGTCTGAACCGGCACAGGCCATTAAATGAGTGACTAGTAAAAACCTTCGATTCCTTGAAAGTCTCCCAAACATTGATGATTCACTTACATTCACAAAATAGCTAGTAGGCCAGGTCAAATTTACTCCCAGTGAGTCAGAAGTTGTGTGTGTTTTGTTGGACATTGAATTTTCTAGGATTTTATTTGAATCCCCACAGCTGTTGTTGTTTTTTTTGCCCCATCATTTTCCACTGGGTTTGCAGAGAGTTCAAAGCTGCATCACATTGTGAAAGATTCATAAAACGTGCTAAATTGTGCCCAAACTCTTCAGATCAGACTGAAGTGACCAGGAATCTTGTGATTCAAAATAAACTTCGGCTGCTCATTTTTATTTCGCTATAGGTTCTTCAGGCATTTAGGAATAATAGTATGGTGAATCACATGTGCTAATCTATTCACCTAAATGTTCAGAAAGGCTCATTTTTGCAGTTTCGTTTCAGCAAATGCTCTTTTTTTCAGTGGTGTTTCATAGTTAATCTGAACAGATCAAGGAGATTTTGATATGCCTCGTGATATGAGCCCTTTTCTGATCTCATGTCAGGCCTTCTCAGTATTTGGAAGAATCACACCTTTGCACGGCTATAAATTAGATTCAGATGAAGTTACTATATAAAGTGCTTGCATTAGTGCTTTTGGTAAACACCCTAAATGTGGAGAGTGAAAAATGTCTAAAAAAATGTTTTAAAAAACAAATGGAAAGCAAACAATTATTTTGGTGATGTTGGTGTCACTCAATAAAGCAATAAGGCATGAGATGCTGTGTTATAATAACTGTTTCAAACAATACAGCCAACGATATAGCAATTACTATAAAATAAAAAAATATTAAAGGGTTAGATCACACAAAAATTAGATTTTTGTCATTAATTACTCACCCTCATGTCGTTCCACACCCTTCGTTCATCTTCAGAGCACAAATTAAGATATTTTTGATCTAATCCGAGACAGCATAGACAGCAATATAATCAACACTTTCAAGGTCCAGAAAGGTACTAAAGACATCGTTAAAACAGTCGATGTGAACCTTAATTTTACGAAGCAACGAGAATACTTTTTGTGCGCAAAAACAAAACAAAAATAATGACTTTATTCAACAATCTCTTCTCTTTCCTGTCATTATCGATAAGCTCAGTGAAGGCTTCCGTGTTTACGTCCGAATGCCGACTCATTATTGGTCGACGCCGATCACGTGATCAGCACGATGCATGCGTTGTTTTGTTTTTGCACACAAAAAGTATTCTCGTCGCTTCATAACATTAAGGTTGAACCACTTCAGTCACGTCGACTGTTTTAACAATGTCTTTTCTGGACCTTGAAAGTATTGATTATATTGCTGTCTGTGGACGAGTCATATACCTCACGGATTTCATCAAAAATATCTTAATTTGTGTTCCGAAGATGAACGAAGGTCTTACGGGTGTGGAACGACATGAGGGTGAGTAATAAATGACAGAAATTTCATTTTTGGGTGAAGTAACCCTTTAAGGACACAAATTGTCCTTTACATTTTATTTTATTAAGCAAATTAAATGCCATATTTCTACTAGAACATTTAGTCTTTAAGTAGCACTTTATAGTTTCTATGGGTCCTGTGCTAAATCCAATTTGAAAGAAACATTGTTGATTTGTGCATTCATCTTATATATTTTTATAGCAAAGTAAAACAGTTTGAGCAACAGATGCACTGATTATATAGACTGAATTCATTTGACGTTTTCTTTTCCTAAGGTCTTTTAATTTAGTGCAAAACAAATTTGTTGCCTACTCTGCTCACACACTCCTCTATCTGGGGATGAGCTAGTGCAATTCTCCGCTGGCTTTTCTGTGACAACAACCTGCAAAGTGCTCCCACAACCCTAATCTGCACGTCAGGGACCCCACACCTCCTGAGCACCGACTGCTTCTCTTGTTTTCCTGCGAGTCCTGCTTTTGTTCTCTTGTCTTTGCATCCCGCAGGTCATGTCAAATTCATTGCATGTGTTTACAATGGAGCGAATGCATGTGCAAGAGGATGGAAGTGAGAGTTGTGTTCATTTCACTAGCTGTGGTGATGAACCAACTCCAGACATAAATGCCAAGTTTGGATTTAAAGCTGAGAAACAGGTGTGAGAAGTAATGAGAAATCCATTATTTCCCTTTCGAAGTTCTTTTTAAGGACCTTTGATTTCTGTAAACTTAAATTAGCACTTTTCCTTTTCCTCTAAGCACAGAGCTGGTAGTGCTAAGCATGTGGGTTCAATTTCCAGAGAACAAAAATATTGCAAAAATATACCTTAAAGGGATAGTTCACCCAAAAATAAAAACTGTGTCATCATTTACTCACCCTCATGTCGCTCCACACCCATAAGACTTTCATTCATCTTCAGAACACAAATGAAAATATTTTTAATGAAACTTGAGAGAAGTTTACACAACTACCACTTTGATGCTTCAAAAAGTTCATAAAGAGACTGTAAAACTAAGCTATATGAATCGAGCGGTTTAGTCCAAATTTTCAGGGGATACCCAATCACTTTATATGATGAATAGATTGAATTTAGACTTTTATTCACATATAAACATTGATCAGCGAACATAAACAGAAGCTCAACCTAACCTGCTTGATATGCGAGAACAAACCTCATCGGTTCTTGCGGAAGCTCAAAATGAACCTCATTGGTTCTTGCTGAAGCTCAAACGTGCTGCGTAACTCGAGAATGAACCTCATTGGTTCTTGCGGAAGCTCAAATGTGCTGCGTAACTCGAGAATGAACCTCATTGGTTCTTGCGGAAGCTCAAATGTGCTGCGTAACACGAGAATGAACCTCATTGGTTCTTGCTGAAGCTCAAACGTGCTGCGTAACACGAGAATGAACCTCATTGGTTCTTGCTGAAGCTCAAACGTGATGCGTAACTCGAGAATGAACCTCATTGGTTCTTGCGGAAGCTCAAATGTGCTGCGTAACTCGAGAATGAACCTCATTGGTTCTTGCGGAAGCTCAAATGTGCTGCGTAACACGAGAATGAACCTCATTGGTTCTTGCTGAAGCTCAAACGTGCTGCGTAACACGAGAATGAACCTCATTGGTTCTTGCTGAAGCTCAAACGTGATGCGTAACTCGAGAATGAACCTCATTGGTTCTTGCTGAAGCTCAAACGTGCTGCGTAACACGAGAATGAACCTCATTGGTTCTTGCTGAAGCTCAAACGTGATGCGTAACTCGAGAATGAACCTCATTGGTTCTTGCGGAAGCTCAAATGTGCTGCGTAACACGAGAATGAACCTCATTGGTTCTTGCTGAAGCTCAAACGTGCTGCGTAACACGAGAATGAACCTCATTGGTTCTTGCGGAAGCTCAAATGTGCTGCGTAACACGAGAATGAACCTCATTGGTTCTTGCTGAAGCTCAAACGTGATGCGTAACTCGAGAATGAACCTCATTTGTTCTTGCGGAAGCTCAAATGTGCTGCGTAACACGAGAATGAACTTCATTGGTTCTTGCTGAAGCTCAAACGTGCTGCGTAACACGAGAATGAACCTCATTGGTTCTTGCTGAAGCTCAAACGTGCTGCGTAACACGAGAGTGAACCTCATTGGTTCTTGCTGAAGCTCAAACGTGATGCGTAACACGAGAGTGAACCTCATTGGTTCTTGCGGAAGCTCAAACGTGCTGCGTAACACGAGAATGAACCTCATTGGTTCTTGTGGAAGCTCAAACGTGCTGCGTAACACGAGAATGAACCTCATTGGTTCTTGCGGAAGCTCAAACGTGCTGCGTAACACGAGAATGAACCTCATTGGTTCTTGCGGAAGCTCAAACGTGCTGCGTAACACGAGAATGAACCTCATTGGTTCTTGCTGAAGCTCAAACGTGCTGCGTAACACGAGAATGAACCTCATTGGTTCTTGCTGAAGCTCAAACGTGATGCGTAACACGAGAGTGAACCTCATTGGTTCTTGCGGAAGCTCAAACGTGCTGCGTAACACGAGAATGAACCTCATTGGTTCTTGCGGAAGCTCAAACGTGCTGCGTAACACGAGAATGAACCTCATTGGTTCTTGCGGAAGCTCAAACGTGCTGCGTAACACGAGAATGAACCTCATTGGTTCTTGCGGAAGCTCAAACGTGCTGCGTAACACGAAAATGAACCTCATTGGTTCTTGTTGAAGCTCAAACGTGATGCGTAACACGAGAATGAACCTCATTGGTTCTTGCTGAAGCTCAAACGTGATGCGTAACACGAGAATGAACCTCATTGGTTCTTGCTGAAGCTCAAACGTGATGCGTAACACGAGAATGAACCTCATTGGTTCTTGCGGAAGCTCAAACGTGCTGCGTAACACGAGAATGAACCTCATTGGTTCTTTCTGAAGCTCATATGTGATGCGTAACACGAGAATGAACCTCATTGGTTCTTGCTGAAGCTCAAACGTGCTGCGTAACACGAGAATGAACCTCATTGGTTCTTGCTGAAGCTCAAACGTGCTGCGTAACACGAGAATGAACCTCATTGGTTCTTGCTGAAGCTCAAACGTGCTGCGTAACACGAGAATGAACCTCATTGGTTCTTGCGGAAGCTCAAACGTGCTGCGTAACACGAGAATGAACCTCATTGGTTCTTGCGGAAGCTCAAACGTGCTGCGTAACACGAAAATGAACCTCATTGGTTCTTGTTGAAGCTCAAACGTGATGCGTAACACGAGAATGAACCTCATTGGTTCTTGCTGAAGCTCAAACGTGATGCGTAACACGAGAATGAACCTCATTGGTTCTTGCGGAAGCTCAAACGTGCTGCGTAACACGAGAATGAACCTCATTGGTTCTTGCGGAAGCTCAAACGTGCTGCGTAACACGAAAATGAACCTCATTGGTTCTTGTTGAAGCTCAAACGTGATGCGTAACACGAGAATGAACCTCATTGGTTCTTGCTGAAGCTCAAACGTGATGCGTAACACGAGAATGAACCTCATTGGTTCTTGCTGAAGCTCAAACGTGATGCGTAACACGAGAATGAACCTCATTGGTTCTTTCTGAAGCTCATATGTGATGCGTAACACGAGAATGAACCTCATTGGTTCTTGCTGAAGCTCAAACGTGATGCGTAACACGAGAATGAACCTCATTGGTTCTTTCTGAAGCTCAAACGTGCTGCGTAACACGAGAATGAACCTCATTGGTTCTTGCTGAAGCTCAAACGTGATGCGTAACACGAGAATGAACCTCATTGGTTCTTGCGGAAGCTCAAACGTGCTGCGTAACACGAGAATGAACCTCATTGGTTCTTTCTGAAGCTCATATGTGATGCGTAACACGAGAATGAACCTCATTGGTTCTTGCTGAAGCTCAAACGTGCTGCGTAACACGAGAATGAACCTCATTGGTTCTTGCTGAAGCTCAAACGTGATGCGTAACACGAGAATGAACCTCACTGGTTCTTGCTGAAGCTCAAACGTGATGCGTAACACGAGAATGAACCTCATTGGTTCTTGCTGAAGCTCAAACGTGATGCGTAACAGAAGAAAAACTCAAGCACGCTTGAGCTTCTGTTTACCATAACTGATATGCGAGTTGATGAAAGTTTATATGTGAATAAAAGTCTAAATTCAATCTGTTCATCATATAAAGTGATGATGTCTGTTCAGAAAATTTGGACTAAACCTCTCTATTAATGTGGATTAGTTTTACAATCTCTTTATGAACTTGTTGCGTAGACTGTCAATGGAGGGACAGAAATCTCTCAGATTTCATCAAAAAGATCTTCATTTGTGTTCTGAAGATGAACGAAAGTCTTACAGGTGTGGAACGACATGAGGATGAGTAAACGAAGACACGATTTTCATTTTTGGGTGAACTATCCCTTTAAATGCACTGTTAGTGTATGCAAAATATAAAGGTTGTACGCCATTCACTATTGAATTGAGAATGCCTTTAAAATTCCTGAATTGAATGCAGTTTATGCGCAACAAACTTCCATCTTCTGTAAAACAGGTTGCATTGCATGTTGAACACTCATACGGTTGCATCTTTATTTAACAAATTCTTTAGTGAAGCCTTATTAACTCCCATAACTTTAAGCGCCTCTATAAGCTGTAGTCTTTCATTGTCATATCCTTTACTACACTTTATTAAAACATGCTCGACTGTTTAAGGAAGATCACATCTGACACAACATCCAGATTCATGTTTTTCAATCACATGTAGTGTCTGCCTGGTAAAGTGCAGAGTGCCCAATTCTGAGACCAGATATTATACTGTCTTCCCTTCTATTCCCAAAGCTTCTCAACTATTCTGTTAACACTTTCTCCAACAAGCGGATGTGATGAGACCTGTTTTTTCCCGTTTATTCATGTGACATTCGGCGTTCACACTAATAAAATGTCGTAATTACCGTGATTTCGAGATGACAACATGTGACATTCTCCTCTGAGCTGTTTACGTCCTCGGACTGGGAATTATGCAATTTTATGGCAACACTATCAATGCCTAAATGAATCTGCAGCAGTCAGGCGGTACAAATAGGAGCTCTCAGGAAATTCCCAGCTTACAAGTTGTAATTACGAGCTCTGTACAAGAACGTGAATGCTCTTTACTAGTTGAAATCTCGTAATTACGACATGCCCACTGAGGTAACTGGATGCAGAGTTGCATTTTGTGTTGTGGCCAGTTCGTTAACTAAAAGCAGACCAACAGTTTGAAGAGTATCTTGCTAAACGTGTGTTAAAGTCATATTCCATAACAACTAATAATGATAACACATCTGCAACACGACTGTGTTCACGCATGCGTTTATGCACTTGAATGAAGTTTCTGATCTAAGTCACTTAGGATAAAAGCATCTGCCAAATGCATAAATGTTAAATACAGTATATGGTATATAACTATTCCACACTTGAACTTAATAATGTAGCATGCATACTAGCGGCATCCAAGTGCAACTGACATAAAAGCAAAAATAAACGCAATAGAGTTGATCTTAAAATGTTTGTGCCTGTTTTATATTTTTAGGTTCGAATGATTGCAGATATCTGAACGGCACACAGACGCTGGACAGCTATCAAGCACGGCTTATGTTAGTGCCATCCAGAAATCTCAGCTCCTCAGCCATGATGGCAGAAAGAGAGAGAGAGATGTGTGCTGGCAGCCTCTTCCATCTGCATTACTAAATCATACACTGTCTCTCTGCAGGGACAAATAAAAACCTCAGTGCTGAATATTTCAGCAACGGCTTGGATTTCATCATGGTAGGCCTGACAATATTGATAGAGGAGCCAAAAAGATGCTAAACCTAAAGCCAATGACATGAGACTTGTTTAGTAGCCTCACTGTTAGTAATGCAAGAGCAGGTTTTAATCATTCATTTATTTTTACTCTTGCGTGGAAGCGCTGAAGTGATATTTCTCAAAACAGTTCAGCCAAAATCGCAATGCCAGTGTTAGATATAATGTCTACTTTGGTTTTTGTAAACTTGATCATTTCTAGAAAATCTAAGATTAAAGTTTGAAAGTCTACCTGTTGACTCACACAGAATGTTCCCCATTCAAAACGTAAATGATTGTGATGATCTACACTCAAAATGTTGGGTTAAATATGGACAAGCCCAGCGGTTGGGTTAAATGTTTGCCCTTTGTGCGGGGCAGTTTTATTTAACTCAACTATTGTTTAAAAATGACTATATGGCTGGATTAAAATGAACCCCAAACAAGTTGGAAATTAAAAATCAGACACATAATTACTAGAGGCAACAATATTAATCAAAAGGTGAACATTTATTAATAAACCAATTTAAAAAATGCGTATTGTTTAATTATCATTTATTAAACATATGTTCATTTATTAAACATATTAATAAATGTTAATTTCCAACCTATTTTGGGTTCATTTTAAGCAAGCAGTACAGTCATTTTTAAACAATAGTTGGGTTAAATAAAACTACCCAGCAGGTTGGGTCAAACATTTAACCCAACTTGGGTTATTTTTAACACAGCATTTTTAGAGTACACTTTCTTGAATTTCTGCATACTAAATTTTGATTGATCTTGACTTTTTAGCCATGCTAACTAGTTTTTAGTTTTTTTTTTACAGTTGTGAAAAAGTTGTGATAACATTTTCATCCTATGTCATTAATATGACATTTCTTATATGACAACATTTTTCCAATTCAGTCCTTTTTTCTTTTTCTCTTTTACCTATTTCAACTTAAAAACTTAAGTATAATAAACTTGGTAACTTGGTCATTTCAATTTAATTTATATTACACTTGAGTTAAATCCTTTTTCTAAAAAAGTCGCTTGATTGCTTAAAATTGCTTAATTTATTTTAATAACTTTAAATGTAAAGTTACCATGACTTACTGATCATATAATTTTTCACAGCTATTTTTTAAATAAAAAATACATATTTTCACAGTGTTGCAGATACACTTGTCCTTGTCTAAATGTTTCTTTCTTTTTTTTTTTTTGTCACATTCATCTTTAAAAATAAAATGTTACCAATAACATAAAATGTGCATAAATGAGAAAAAGAGAGAGGAGTGAAGATTAAAAAAATAGTGTATTTTTGTATTTCTTCATAACTAATTTGCCATTCATACTGAACACATACAGGCTGACTTGGAGGGAAATAAAATGACTGGCATAAATCAGATTATCATACTATTAATAACTGTAATTTAAGTTCTCTGAGACGCAGTATTGAAGCGTCTCAGATCAACATTCAGCACTGACATCTGCCAGACTCCGATCTCGCTGAGACGGAAAGTGTACGAGCTCTGAGGTTATTGATCGATCCGCCTCTGAAGGCCCTGTCATGTCACCTCTGCGTTCTGGTGATAACTCGTTGTGGTGAGATTTGGCTCCTGTAAGATGAATGTTGTCTCTATATGTCACCTGTCTGCTGCTGCAGGTGGCCTCATGCTGAAATGCAAGTCTTTGAGCCTGTTTTCACACTTGGTTCGATTGCTTGGTCCGGACCTGAGTTCGATTCCACATCCTGCCCAAGCACACATTGGATTATTTGGGTCCATGCTACTTTTGCATCCTATTTTTTAAGGTGCATCACATTAGAGCTTTTGGTGCAGACCTGAATCAATTTGACATTCGAGTTCAGTTTTTTAAATGCAAAACTCATGATAGTACTCATGTCGAGGCATGTTTCAATATTTATTCTCTTTGTACATATGTGTCTAAATGCTTGTTGGCTTGTATATGTATTGATTTTCTGCATGTCTAAGCATGTTAGCATGTAATTGGCAAGTAACTAAGTGCATACCAAAGTCCTTATAAGGGTAATTTCACTCAGCGGCCATTTTTGAAACACCTCTGGCTCAGCTCCTGTCTCTTTGAATGGGGAAACATCAAATTCTCCAAAGCTGTTCACCAAGCTTATGATTAAATTTAATATTTCTTTTGCTCAAATAGCATTAAAAAGCTTAGTTTTCAGGCTGGACCAGCTTCTAATGGCAACTGCAGTGACACGATGATTTTACCAATTAGCAACTGGCTCTTTTATTTAGAAGGCGGGACTTATTCCGTTACATTGCTTGTTGCACTTTCTCCCATTCATAAGAAATATGAGTGCACCTTCTTTGTATATCTAAAGTCTTTGGCGCATACAGACTTCATTGAAACTTTATTTTGTGGATAATTTAATCTGTGTTCACATTGTACGATTTTGGCCATGATTTGGCTGTCTGAGACAAATTTTGCGAATCCTAAAAGATTCCTCTGATCCTAGGCCAAAATCTGAAGTCTTTGATCGCTAGTTTGACATGTTTGTGACAGCCGATTAATAACCATTGTGATCAAATTTTACCTCAGATGAAATTCTGTATCAGAAGTTTTGAGGCACAGTCCTGCAGAACCTGATGACTCAGTTAGTGAAACAACAACAAACCACCGCTTTCTCCACACACAGTCTTGTTGTTGTTTTTTTTTTCACTTTTCTTTTCAAGACAAGCCATGATCAAAATTAATGCTAGAGATTGTTTTTGTTTGCTAGACAGCATTTCAATCCTGCATGTAAATGCAACTCACCATTACCGAACGTGTCACAGATTGATAATGTAAAACTCCAGACGAGTCTTGACGATAGCTATGTTTCCATCCAAAGTTGCGAATTTAACTTGTGCGCAAATTTGGAATATCGCATTAAACATTAGCGCATAAAGCATACAGTGAGTCAAAGAGAACAAAATCGTCACTTCCTGATAAACTGGCGCTAAATATCACTGAGAAAAATGGAAGTTGCTGCATAGAAGCCACTGTATATAATAATTTTCATATATAAAAATTTGTGCCTCAGAACGCGCAGACGGACCGCAATAAATGCTTGTTACACGTCATGATATCTTGCATTTAGATGCCTAGTGTTTGTGAACGCAATTGTGTGAGGCGCTTCTGGGAGGGAATTAAACTGAATCACTTTAAAGCTGCAGTCTGTAAGTTTTGCCTCTTTGTCGCCATCTCTGTTTGAAACCTGCAATTGCAGTTATTTGCGGAATTATCATCTTTACAAGGGTTGTGCATTGGCACGGCTCCACATTGTGGATGAATCTAATGTTTTGAGGAGAATGTGTGGCTGTCAGTCATCGCCAGTGGCGTAGCATCTGGGCATGCAAGGTATGCACGTGCATATGGGCCCGGGCGGATTGGGGGCCCGCTATTACGGGCTTAACCCCAAAGTATACTTCGGCATCCGCGCACCGTCCGCATCGCGAAATTTTCGTCATTAAGAGGGTTCGCTGACGTCTGCACTCCCCGTCCACGTGCAGCCCAATTTTTGTGATGGCACGGACAGTGTGTGTACTGTACAACAGCTCATGCGAGAGTGAATTGAGTGCTTGAAAACAAAAGTCCACTAGATAGTGCGCAGTGCACACACCGAACACGTCTTTCTGCAGCCAAATACTTTCAAAGGCTCGCACGCGCGTCTGTGCGCGAAACAGAACCCGTGTACATTCAGAAAAATGAAGTATAATAGAAATAATGTTGTCAATAACTTGCTATAGCATATCTATGTTAAATGTACTGAAAATCATTAAGAATAAATGGACCATAAAATGGTCAATGCCATGTCTTAGCCATGATCTATTGTATTTGACTGGTATTTGCTTTTCTGTCATTTTATCTAGATCTGCAATGCAAAGTCAAAATAATGGAGGAGCGCATATAAAACTGTAGTGCTGTTGTTGTCATTCCTAGAAATGTTTTTTTACCATTTTTGTCTGCATGTTAGTGATAATATCTTATGCATATTAAAGTCCTGGGACTCATTCACATAAGACGCACATCCCCTCCAGCTCAAATTTCCAGCGGAAGCCCACCAGTACCACTCAATTTAGAACACATTATTACAAGCTTACCGTTGTGAATCGGGCTAAGGTAAGGAGATAGTTTTGAACACTGGCTGGTTATGTTGCTCAAAAGTTGATTTTGGATAATTTTTAACCAAAAAAAGTTACGGACTGCAGCTTTAAGTTTAAAGTTAAAAATGTAACCGGTAGTGATATATATATTTCTTTCTTTTCTTTCTTACATCTATTTAACCAAAAACTGCATTGTAAAAACATGCTTTTTAAAGTTGTGAAAGAGTTATTGTATAATAATGTATACAATGATACAATAAGAGGTCATGGCATTGCATGGCGTGGTCATGGGTTTGATTCCCAGGGATGCATGAACTGGTAAAGCATTTACCTTGAATGCAATGTAAGTTGCTTTAGATAAAAGTGGCTTGCAAATGCATAAATGGAACTGTACACATACATGCATTTCTTTTTATGTGCTACATTTGCATGCATATATGTGCTCGCCTCTCTATGTGTTTGTGCACCATCGATTATCTGCGTTTTAGCATGTCTAGCGTGTTAGCACGTCTGTGTGCTCTTGTATATATGCGCTTAAGAACAGGAACAGAGAGAAGTCTAATCTGTTCAAGCACCTCAACAGTTCAACTGTGCCCTTCAACAGTTGTCATTTGCTTCTTCAAATACCTTTGTCATTGAAGAGAGATTAAAAAAAGCCTCAAATGAATGTGAACAAAGGCACAGCAGCGGAGCAACACAGTGCAAATTGCCTGATGATGAGGTGGCTAATCCCACTGCTAGTTTAATTGATACTTAAAGGCCTGCTATCTGCTCTGAAGTGCTGAGAGGCTACAAACCGCCTCGGCCAAGGTGTGGTAACAGGGTGAGTAACTGCAAGCGAGTTCTCTGTCTGCTAATGCTCTCTTGCCTTCCTCTGCAGTCTCAACTCGCTCTTGCACGTTTGCACTTGTGCATTTTAGGTGCCACTTTAATCACTGTCTATTGTTTTGGGGTTTCTTTTCACACCCCTGTGATACCTCAGACCTTGTCTACCCGCTTTATACCAGTTGTCTCAGACGATGTCTTCTCATTCGCAGGGTGGCATGAGTCCAGAGTGTTGTTGTGTGTTGACAGGCAGAGCTGGGCACTGTTACCTGTGGAAATGTGCATGCACAAATGAGCAGAATGGTTTCGGACAGTGACAAAATCATTCTGGAAGCAATGCAGGTTGCTCAAGGTAAGTTTTTTGAGTCTTCTATCACGCTTAAAGATGAAGTCTTCCAATATTTAGCTAATGTCATATTGCTCAAACTCAAAAATACTGTAATTCCGCTTGGTGCCACTAGTGGCGCAATAATTGCATGCTATTTGTCTTGTACATAATGTGGATAAAATGCATCATCAGAGCAATTATATACTTTTGGCTGTCATCACAACTCCTCATATGGCGTTCAACCACCAGAGCAGAAGTTGCATCCCATTTGACAAGTGTTTGTTTGTATTTGAACTAGTTGCAATGCATTCTTCAGCATTTGAACTAGTTACACGGTTACACAGCATGCCAAGCGTATGGGTTCAATTTGCATGAAATGCATGAACTGATCAAGTATATACCCTGAATGCAGTGCATTCATGCAAATGCATACATGTAAATGTACGTAAACATGCATGTGTGCATTTGCTCCATATGTGCATATATGTGTGCATGTAGTATAGCCAAAAATACTGTAATAATGCTTGGCTAATGTCAGATTGCTCAAATAAAACAAAACAGACTGCAATTCCGCTTGGTGCCACTAGTTGCGCAATAATTGCATGCTTGTTCAACCAACTCAAACTATTTGTCTTTGTGCATAATGTGGGAAGAAAAGCATCACCAGAGCAATTATATACTTTTGGCTGCAAAATAATCACGAAGTCCTCCTCATATGGTGTACGGTCACCGGAGCAGAAGTTGCATCCAATTTGACAAGTGTTTGTTTGAATTTGAACTACTTGCAATGCATGAACTGATCAATATACCCTGAATGCAATGCATTCTTGCAAATGCATACATGTAAATGTACGTAAACATGCATGTGTGCATTTGCTCCATATGTGCACACAGTAAAGTATATACAGTATATGCATGTGTGCATGTAATATAGCCAAACATACTGTAATAATGTTTGGCTAATGTCAGATTGCTCAAATAAAACCAAACAGACTGCAATTCCACTTGGTGCCACTAGTGTATGCAATAATTGCATGCTTGTTCAACGAACTCAAACTATTTGACTTTGTGCATAATGTGGACAAAATGCATCAACAAAGCAATTATATACATTTGGCTGCAAAATAATCACCACGACGTCTTCATATAGTGTTCGGTCGCCGGAGTGGAAGTTGCATCCAATTTGACAAGTGTTTGTTTGAAGGTAAGTCTCTGAAATAAGCACTCAATTCTTCCTTCCCCTTCCCCCACTCTCTCAACTTCAAGAAGACTTTCTCCCGCTAGAATTCTGGAATGATCATTAACCTTTCCTTTGGTCCCCCCTCCCTCCTCCTTGCCAGGCTGTATCTCCTGTTCTGTTTGGTTCCTGGCCCCATATGCCACTTTCCTATTTCCTGGCTGTAGACAGCAGGGAGTAGCTCTATTATCACCTCCACTGAGCTGTCTTTGAATGTGAGAGGCAATTCCATTTCACTTTGCCACGGGGAGGAGGAGGCAGGCGTACTACCCAGCTCACAGAAATTGGCTAAGGGTTCATTTTTATAGACAGAGCGCAAGGACACCGCTTTTCCTCTGGTGTTATAGAGGATTTCGAATGTACTACACTAATGCCATGATTGCTATTGTGAAAATTGCTCAATATGGGTTTTGACAAGTGCACAGATCGAGACTGTTTGTTTGTTTCAGAGAGGTGTCATTGCATTTAAATATTGCACATCCAGACGTTTATTCATATATTTACGTTTCTAGCATTGCTATATGATTGATGCGCAGACCGTTTTTTAATTTTATCTTTAGTTTGTTTGAATCAAAACATGCTTTATGTAGGTACTTAGTTACTAGATTTTGTGCATTACAGAGGATTTCGAATGCACTACACTAATGCCATGATTGCTATTGTGAAAACTGCTCAAGATTAGTTATGACAGGTGCACGGATCATGACATTTTTGTTTGCTGCAGAGTGGTGTCACTGCATTTAAATATTGCACATCCAGCCATTTATTCATTTATTTATGTTTCTAGCATTACTTGATTGATACCTGCACCATTTTTAAATTTTCAATTTGGTTTGTTTGAATATTCCCCAAAACATGCTTTAAGCAAGTATTTGAAGTAGTTAGGCTTACAGAGGCCATTAGCCCAAACTATCTTCTTGTACTGTCAATTTTCTCTTTCAGAGCAACAGTTTGAAGTTAATCTAGTTAGTTAATCTGACAATAGCTGCTTAAATAATAACACAGGCATTTAAAGGAAAAACTATCACCAACCAACAAAAGATTCCAGCGACAAACAATTAGTCTTTCCACACCAGACGCGACGCAACGCGACTATGAGATGCAATAAAGTCGATCAAAAATCACAGCCAATCAGAAGAGCATGTGGGCGGGCTCTCTCGACCAGCTCCCGCCGGTACTCGCAACGAAGTGGATATGTAATCAAATTCATGAATATTACACCATTTTAACATTATTGAAAATACATACTGAGTTACTGAAACAGTAAAAAATCTGAAAATCTGAGGTGAATTGTCCTTTGTTGTTTTCCGTTCGGCTATAAAAAGCACACAAAATGATATTCAAACTCACATTAGATGCTTTTAACATTAAATAAAGCACATAAACATTACCTGAGATTATCATTGCCATACTTTGTGTTGTTGTTCCAGCCGCGACATCGCAGAAAAATAGAAACCGTTTCTAGAATCGTCGCGTGTCACCGACGCGGCTAGTTAGGACAAAAATGATCGCGTGTCGCTGCATCGCGTCTAGTTGGACACGGTGTATCATGCATTTGAGCACTGAAGCTTGGTGCAACCACAGTAATGCACATTAAGTTTGCACAACAAGATTGCATGTTTGTAATGCATTGGCTAAACATTTGCGTCTACATTTGCATAAAGTATGTTTCTGGCCCAAGTCTCTGAGATTCTTTCAACCTGGTGCTTTGCAATGGTGTTTTCAGTGTATTTTTCTGTGATGCGACAATGCTATTGTACTTAAGTATGCATAATGTATGCTGAACTTCAATTCTGCAGAGACTGTGAAAGCATAATCTTTGGCAGCCATTTATTCTTAAGTTTCGTTAACATGTTTTGCCACATATTTTTTTATATTATGTGCAGTTCTGACAACCGAAAATCAAACCTGCACTGCTCAGGACTATATATATTGGGATCTGTTGCTTACTAGGAAAAAAATCAGCACAACACGTGGGCTAGAAAGGCTTTTCTATCGTTTAGGGTCTGGGCAAATATGCTGAAATCCTCTAAGGAGGCTGATGAAAAATGCACCCGCTTCGAGCCATCACTAGTCTTAAGCTAAAATTGATGTTTTATAAATAATTTCGACCCCGCAAACATCAAAGGCCACAATCACAGCGACTCAGTGATATTCATTTGGCATAAGTCAGTTTCATTTTTCCGAGCTTTTCATCAGAAATGGCTTAAAAAGTAGCCTTGCTCTGAATCTTTCATGACCTGGGGCTTGCAGGGGACAGTGGCTGATGTTCTTCACTTGTAGACGTCTGACAGCGCTCGGCAGCATCAACAACAAAATGGTCACAAACCCCCGTTGCACTTCCTGGGTCATACGGCCTGATAAATATTTCAAGGGACTAGCGACACACTGAGCGGCTGATAACAGGTCAGTTGCAGGTGATAAAAGTCGGTTTTAGTTGGGACATTAGGCCTTTTCTTCAGTGTGCGATATTATATCTTCACTATCGTTTAGCCCTGTATTACACATCAGTGATTTAGCTTCACATCGTCTGTACAGTGATAGATATCAAATTGCTGATCCGAAACAGTTGTGAGCTGTATATAGGCTGCAACTCTTCACGTGAAGCACATGAGAGACTTGAATCGCAATTTAGGCCCCATTTACACTAGTGTGTTTTTGTTTTAAAAAGGCGTTTTAAAATGAAAACGATCCTCGTGTACACTGGCGTTTCCACAGCATTTCAGAAGCAATCTCCGTCCACACTACACGACTCAAAACGCATGTCACATGACCGTTCATGCACATTGGGCATGCGCATGGAAGTGTAAACAGTTGTCTCTTGTGCATGTAGGCAGCTGCAGTTTTAAAAAATGCGTTTGACTGCACAAAATGGCTGCTAAAAATGACATCAAAGCCAGCAAAGATTGCAGTTCAGTCTCCATGTTATTGTTTACACAGTCGTCAAGGATACACAGAGCGAAAGTGGGCAGACACAATGTTTTCAGAAGTCTCCGTTCTGGTCCGTTTATACTGAAACGCAACCCCGGCGTTTTCAAACTAAAATGGAGTCTGCAGCGTTTTCGAAAGTCTCCATTTTCGAGGTTCAAAAACGCTGGTGTAGTGTAAACGACAGGTGTAACCGTAGCAAAACTTATGCGTTTTAAAACGAAAACGCACTAGTGTTGTTAAGCTAATGACGTAATAGTCCAATAAACAGTACACTCTAAGAAAAGCCTGCAAAAATAGGGTCCAATGTACTGTTATTTGCAGAAATACAGAATATAAATATTGCAGTATTTATTATAAATTATTTATCTGTGCACATTAGTAATTTTTTTTAAATTCATGTGTCCTTATATTCTTAAATCAGAATAACTTCCCATCCCTCTTGCAGCAACACTTCTTCTCTGATGATGAGGGCGGGGCAACCTGTCACTCACATGAGATCCACCAATAGCAAACCACAACCATCCAATCAATTCCACATGGACAAAATCAAGCCCCGCCCTACATTTTTTCTTGTTTGAGAAGCCATTTTACTCTGATCTTGTTTGAGAAGCCATTTTATTCTCATATGTACGTCACAATTGGGAAGAAAAGACAATCACAACTGCCGACTTTAAAGGAAATGTCTGTAAACTTAACAGAAAACATTCTGGCAGAAAATTACCAGTACATTTCGATCTTTCTACAGAAACAGTGTAAAATACATAACACAAAAGTTTAGTAAAATACTATATAAATATATAGTATTTTAAATAGTATAAGAGTACAGTGCTTTTAATTGGATTTGAAATTATTTTTTTCACAGATAAACATTTTCTATGATTGAAATGGAGGATGCTCAGGATCAATACAGCCTCTAGAGTACTGTAAAACATATTTTTGTCTTGTTTTTAAGCATTAAAAACTAATAACATTTGAGGTTTAAGCTTTAAAAAAAACTATTTGCCAATGTAGTATGAAATATAAACAAGATATCCAAGAGAACAAGTCCAAATATCTTACGCAATTTTATCCAAAGTAAATTGATCTTGCTTTATGGATGCGTCAATATTTTTACAGTCTTAAAATGTTGCCTATTTAGGTGCTCACTAGGTTTTTAGAACAGAGCCAGGGTGTAGTCTATTCACTATTAAAACAGAGTAAATGCATAAAGAAGATTATTAATGTGTAAATGTCATTACCTGAGATGTTTGCAGCTGGGAAAAGTCAGGGTGATCGTTGTTGTTTTTTTTCTCTTTATGGTGCTTCACCTCTAGAGTGATTGCCAGAAGGAAGCTAAAAGTAGAACAAGACATATTTTATGAGAATTCTTAATTAAAATGCTAATTAATTTGGTGTCCATTGGTCTGTTATTGCTGCTTATACGGACGCCATAATTAGACTAGGTTCAAGTTCAGCAAAGCTATACCGTCGCAAAGTGAACCAAACAGACCCTTTCCTACCTGAAAGGCCAGTGTCCTCATTAGCCTTGCTTTTGTGGTGTCAGGTGTGGAAAATAAAGCCAATAAATTGCTCTAATTTACTCTCTCTAGTGCACCTTTGTATGAAACAACTTTTATTGATTTACTTTTATTAGGTGCATATCGTCAATTAACACCTCTTAAAAACTTAGGGAACTTATTGCGTACAAAACTCATCATTCGCTTGTAAATAATAGAATGCCGTGAGCATAATACTACTAATAATATCATAGACTGACTTGAGTCAACCATGAAACGAGGGCACGGATAATTGGCCCATACTCTGATGTGGGCACCTGAAATGTCAGGCTTCAATTTTGCATCAATTCAAGAGAGAAAGTGTATTTAGAGGGTCAGCGCATATGCAGGTAAATCTGGCTCCTTTACTAGGCTGACAAGGAGAACATCGGTGACACCTGAGCAGGAGACCTAAAAGGACATCAATAATGAGAGGTGTGGGAGTGCATCTCAGGGGACGACATGGGCCCGGAGTCGTCTGCACAGAGGCTAATAAGGGTTTAAAAGCCACAACTGTCCACAGCCCACGCCAGCCCACCAGCCGTCTTTCTTTTCCAAAGAGCTGCCTGATGCTTTCTGACAGGCCTCAGCTGCAACCGCGGGGGACCATGGCGGTCAGTGGTTATGTCAGCATCAAACAATGCAGCCCGCGCCTATTAGAGAGCCGAGGCGTTGATTAGAACGCTCTCCCTCTGAATATCCTCTCAATTCGACAAAGAAAGACGTCATATTTCGGCTTGACTTCTTCGTATGAATTTCATCTGGCATCTGGCAAACAACTTATAAATAACTCAAGGGCCATCTTAAATGCATTCCCATGAAATTTTTAGTGACACTGTAATGTAAGCCACTACCTGTCATGAATCGCAAATAACCTCGGCCTCTTGCCGTGTTTACTCTGTTGTCCATCAGCTCGCCGTCTTCCTCTTATATTCACCCAAGAAAGCAATCTCTTCTGACTGGGGCGGCCTTCCCTTGTCCCCGTATCCAGGCTGGCAATAATTTCGTTGTCATTTGCTGTGCGGTGACCACATCATTGATGTGACAGTGCCGGGCATTAGGTAAAGTCCCCAGACTAGTGCTCACTTACAGAAGCTGCCTCGATCTGTCATTGACAGTGATTAGATTAGACCTGGCTGGCAAACACGTTCCTTAGCGACAGGACTTCTTGATTTGTGTGGTCCTTAACCAACCTCTGAAAACTTTAATATGCAATTTGTTTTAACATTTATGCATTTTATCCAAACGGACTTGGATTGCATTTAAGGTGTAGACTAGAGTTTATCAGTTCATGCATTTCCTGGGAAACGAACCCATGACCTTGGTGCAGCTCTACTGTTTCAGCTACAAAAAATGCCTTAATATGATTTTTTAGGTAATAATATTTCATCCATGGCATTGTTTTGATTAAGGTCACATCGGATGCATTGTGTTTCAATCTGCTGTTTGGCTTCTTCATCTAGGCAGTTGTTGGCATTGCACGACTAATGAATGCCGTGATGAAGAATCTGCGATCCGACCTCCAGATTGATGTCATTTGTTCAAGCTGTTTTCGCAGGTGTTCCTTAGTGTCAGGACTTCTTGATTTGTGTGGTCCTTAACCAACCACTGAAAACTTTAATATGCAATTTTTTTTTAACATTTATGTATTAGAGACACTTTTATCCAAATCGACTTAGATTGCATTTAAGGTGTACAGTTTATCAGTTCATGCATTCCCTGGGAATCGAACCCATGACCTTGGTGCAGCTCTACTGTTTCAGCTACAGGAATGCCTTAATTTGTCAAATGATTTTTAGGTAATAATATTTCGTCCATGGCATTGCTTTGATTAAGGCTTCTTCATCTAGGCAGTTGTTGGCATTACTCAACTAATGAATGCCTGTGGTGAAGAATCTGCGATCCGACCTCCGGATTGATGTCATTTATACAAGCAGTTTTCGCAGGTGTTCTTTAGCGACTGGATTTCTTGAATTGTGCAGTTCTTAACCAACCTCTGAAAACTTTAATATGCAATTTTTTTTTAAAATGTATGTATTAGAGACACTTTTATCCAAATCGACTTATAATGCATTTAAGGTTTACAGTTAGTTTATCAGTTCATGCATTCCCTGGGAATCGAACCCATGTCCTTGGTGCAGCTCTACTGTTTCAGCTACAGAAATGCCTTAATTCGTCGAATGATTTTTAGGCAATAATATTCCGTCCATGGCATTGTTTTGATTAAGGTCATATCGGATGCATTGTGCTTCAATCTGCTGTTTGACTTCTTCATCTAGGCAGTTGTTGGCATTGCACGACTAATGAATGCCGTGGTGAAGAATCTGCAATCCGACCTTCAGATATGTCATACAAGCTGTTTTCGCAGGTGTTCCTTAGCGACTGGATTTCTTGAATTGTGCAGTCCTTAACCAACCTCTGAAAACTTTAATATGTGATTTTTTTTAAATTTATGTATTAGAGACACTTTTATCCAAACTGACTTCGATTGCATTTAAGGTGTACAGTTTATCAGTTCATGCATTCCCTGGGAATCGAACCCATGACCTTGGTGCAGCTCTACTGTTTCGGCTACAAAAATGGCTTAATTTGTTGAATGATTTTTAGGTAATAATATTCCGTCCATGGCATTGTTTTGATTAAGGTCACATCAGACGCATTGTGTTTCAATCTGCTGTTTGGCTTCTTCATCTAGGCAGTTGTTGGCATTACTCAACTAGTGAATGCCGTGGTGAAGAATCTGCGATCCGACCTCCAGATTGATGTCATTAATACAAGCTGTTTTCGCAGGTGTTCCTTAGAGGCTGGACTTCTTGATTTGTGCAGTCCTTAACCAACCTCTTAAAACTTTAATATGTGATTTTTTTTAACATTTATATATTTGAAACACTTTTATCCAAATCGACTTAGATTGCATTTAAGGTGTACAGTTTATCAGTTCATGCATTCCCTGGGAACTGAACCCATGACCTTGGTGCAGCTCTACTGTTTCAGCTACAAAAAAAAGCCTTCATTTGTCAAATGATTTTCAGGTAATAATATTCCGTCCATGGCATTGTCTTGATTTAGGTCACATCGGATGCATTGTGTTTCAGTCTGTTGTTTGGCTTGCACATATAGGCGGTTGTTGGTATTGCATAACTAATGAATGCCATAGTGAAGAATCTGCAAGAATTTTGATTTTTAGGTAATAATGTTTCGTCCTTGGCATTGTCTTCATTGTGTTTCAATCTGATGTTTGGCTTGTTGTTGGCATTGCACGACTAATAAAGAATCAGTCTGACCTCCAGGTTGATGTCATCTACACAAGCTGTTTTCGCAGGTGAGGCTTTATTAGAGGTTCTTTCAATATCATCACCTTCAGGTCATTCGTCAAGTCACCTTCATTTGTATAGTGCTTTATATGTCAAACAGTAATATAACAATCTTCTGCTTCAAATTCTGCTGTAAAGCAGCTCTAGTGTCATTATTCGGCTAAAGTCAGTTCAGCATATAATTCATAATGGAAAAGCATTTAGTGAAATTTGTTAGAGACGCGTATGTGCAACGCAAACACAGCAGCTGCTCGCGTGGGTCAGTGCAGTATGTTTGTACCCACCTGATGATGGAAAAGCTCTCCATCCAACACAATGACCCCCTGAGGGAGCGGCTGGCCTTACCGTTCCTAATCACGGTGGCCCCTCGGCGATTGTGGCCACTGACTGCGCTAATAAGTGCAAAGTACAGGGGGCTAATACACAACAAAAGGAGAGCACAAAAAACAAGTAGGGGAGAAAAACAAACTCTTCGGGTAGGCGCATGCACGGTTAATTCAACAATAAGGCCTCAGAGCAAAGCCTGTCGGTAGCCTATTAAAGAGGAGGAGAAAGGGAGGAAAGGCAAATAATCCGGTAATGAGGATGAGAAGATGGCCGCTCGCTCTGCTGGAAGGGTGCAGGCAAGCCCGTGCATGCATGTTTCAGGAGAATAGATTACTGGACTCCATTGCCCTGTTATAATGACCCTTCTTGTTAGCCTTGGAGATGGAAGCCTCTTCATTAGGACTCACAACAACTCACCTCTGCCTGCATCCCCTTTCCGGAAGACAGGAGCTGTTTTGCACCCCTAAACACACGTTATCTTTGGCTTGCGAATCAGTTGGGAGATTATGAGGTGCGCTGAGGTCTCACCTGTGTGGCTAAATATCGTATGCAAGCTAAGTAGATTTCCTCAATATTAGAGATGAAGGGAGATACTGCAAGGATCTAGTTGTTGAATTTATCTCTTTATGGTTTGGGTCCTCAGAGATTTGTGTGTAAAAATAATTTTAAATTTTAAAATGAACCTCTTCAAATTATTTTAATACGTTCCTCTGACTAACTCAAAACCCATTTGACAGATGTTATTGAAGCTTAAACCCTCTGTAATCAAGTAATAATGCACTTTTCAGAAATGTGACTTCTTGCTCTCAAATATGTATTTAATAAAGGTTCCAAAAAAGGGTTTTTGAAGTGATGCCATAGAAGAACCATTTTTGGTTCCCCAAAGAACCTTTTACTTAACAGTTCTTTAAAGAACCAGTGTGAAGAACATTTTATAATCTTTTATAATCTTATAATCTAAAGAACCTTTTGTCCAATGGAAAGGTTCCAGGTTGCTCATCAATGCCAATAAAGAACCTTTATATATATATATATTCTGTGTATATATGTGAACCTGGACCATAAAACCAGTCATAAGTCGCACGGGTATATTTGTAGCAATAGCCAACAATACATTGTATGGGTCAAAATTATCGATTTTTCTTTTATGCCAAAAATCACTAGGATATTAAGTAAAGATCATGTCCCATGAAGATATTTTGTAAATTTCCTACCATAAATATATCAAAAAAAATTTTTGGAGTGGATATGCATTGGTAAAGACTTCATTTGGACAACTTCAAATGCGATTTTCTCAATATTTTGATTTTTTTCAGATTCCAGATATTCAAATAGTTGTATCTCGGCCAAATATTGTCCTATCCTATTGTCCTAACAAACCATACATCAATGGAAAGCTTATTTTTTCAGCTTTTATATGAATCTCAATTTCAAAAAATTGACCCTTATGACTGGTTTTGTAGTCCAGGGTCACATGTGTGTGTGTGTGTGACAAATCAGGACACAAATTTGTATAATGACATGGGTATGACAGGTATTACAAGGAGAAGGTGACTTATGAGGACATTACTCCATGTCCCCATTTTTCAAAAGGCTTATAAATCATACAGAATCAGATTTTTTGAGAAAGTAAAAATGTGCACATTTTTCTGTGATGGGTAGGTTTAGGGGTGGGTTAGTGTCGGGCGATAGAAAATACGGTTTGTACAGTATACAAACCATTACGCCTAAGGAATGTCCCCACAATTCACAAAAACAAACGTGTGTGTGTATAAAACATGTTTTATGTATGCATATGGTGGAAAAAAATATGCATATGAAAAAAAATATATAAATTATATATATATACAGTCAAACCAAAAATTATTCAGACATTTTTATATATTTTTGATATATTTTTACTAGTTGGTGCAGGACACTATAGTTCATTTATGTAAGTGAGGATAGCAAAATAAAGTGAACTGTGACATATTATACCCAAAAATTCTTCATACAGTGGACTACCAGTCAAACTGAGAAAAATTTGGAACCAAAAATTATTCAGACACTTTGACCTGACCATGTTTTGCTTAGGTGTTATCTGACATAATTAAGCTAATTTTTTCTGACACAGTTTTACTCTGAGATCTTGTCATATTTTATTACAATTTTATTACATATTTTATTTATTAGTTTTTAAACTATAGTGAATAAACTGTAATAATAAATGAAATGTTCAAGGTGTCTGAATACATTTTGGTTTGACTGTATATATATTATCATGTTTAATGTTTCTAGACCCCTGAACAGAAGTAGTTGCAACAGCAGGGGAAAAAACTAAACAAAAAGAAAAAAAAAAAACAATGCAAATAATAACATGCAAGGAATTGTGCATAGTTAGAATGGCAAAATGAATAGGCTTATCACCTTTTCTAAGAGAGGAGAACATTTTTCCCATTTCTTTTGTTGTTTACGTCACCCAATCAAACTGGTATTTTGGCGCAAATTCATCTGTCACTAATACTAAAACAATATTTGGCCCAGTGTTTATTTCTATGTGTTATGCTGTTAAATCACACTTGGGGTGTTATGCATTTACAAAAATTGTCAATTTTCCTATTCAGTCTCTGTCAGATTGTTGCAGATTGTTGGGCTTGTGCAGTTCAAGGTAATATTAATCAATTTCAGTAATTGATTTTTTAAAAATCTGAATGAAATCCAGTTGAGAACCACTGCTCAAATAATTGTTTTTAATTAATTATTTTGTATATATTTGATATTATTTATAATCAGTTCTAATCAAGTTTTGAACCTGATACGCAATGTTATCTGTGTTTTTGCCTTATTTAAAGGGCCAGAACATGAAGGACTCATCAAAGTCTTCTAATCGCTCGTGGGGAGAGTCAGTTGTGCCAGAGAGACAGGTGAGATGAACTGATAAGAAGAACCTATTTCAGGCTGGTGAGGGGGAGGACGATGTGACTCCTATATCAGATGACCGCTGGGATGCTGACATACGTGTTACTCTAGAATAGGCACAAGTGAGGGGTGATTAGGTAAAACTTTGAAAACTAACTGAAGCTATATGATTTCTGAGAAAAAACAAATGAACACCACTAGCCGTCGCGTTTTTGAAATGCATGCAATGACTAAAAAATGCAATAAACAATCGCAAAATCATTTCCCCTATTACTTACTCTGCAATGCATTATTTTCCCCTCCTCGAATATAGACGTTTTCTTTACACATTTCTGTTATAAAAACTGGATATTTGAGGAAACACACTCAGTTGGCTCAAATCCATCAAGCAGTCAGGACACCTCAAGACCATCTCTCTCTCTATCTTTCGCGGCCAATATGAGAAATCCTCTTAATGCATGAAGTATATATATTATGGGGGGGGAGATGCATTGCCATTTAATATTATCCAGATTTGAGTTAATTATAAGATGCGAATTAGAGCTGTTAATGCTTTGCTTTGGGAAAAAAAAATATTTTATTTGTTATTATTATAATGACAAATCCTTTCAAGATATATCATAAAAATAAATTGATAAACACAAAGTATTTTTTTTTTTCCAAAATGTGGTTTGACTCATGGCTGATTTTATTGTTTCGGGCATGTTTTGAAGCGTTGAATGCATAACCTGAAGTAGTCCATCCACATCAAATATTTATATGCCTTGGGAGCAGTAAACAGATCTTCAAGAGAAGCCAATATTTCACGCTATAACGCAAACATTTTAGGTAGGGCGCGAGGCGTGTCATTTCAAGCGTTTTAAATAATGAATAATGAAGTTTTCGTGGACTTCTGCTGTAGCTGAAATACCTCCAGCACACAATGACCTCGAATGGAAGACAATAGGGTTTATTTGCACTACTTAGTGGGCTACTGAAGAATCACACGAGCCCCAATTTTCACAGACTACAGTATACAAACATGGATGACCAGCAGAAGTGAATACACTGTGGCGTGTAAGCCTCCTTGATTACACTAATTAAGTTCTGTCTAATTAAATTACCGTCACGCGTTAACCAATAGCAAAAGTTGATTCATTAACCATGCAGACCGAGGACTGAAAAGCAAAGCCTTTCCTGATTGCAGGCTAGTGTCAATTGGCTAATTTGCCGTCTTGCACAAAGTAGCTCGAACCGCAGGAAGGCGTTAGTTTTCTCTCGCGCTCGCGTTAATTGCTATTTGTCATCGAGCGATGCAGCTCGAGCGTTGCATCTCGCCAGCTCTCGCGCGCTCCAAGAAATGTATGATTGTGGGCAGTGGCTACCCAAACTCACAAGCATCTGAGCTCGCCTTGCAGGACTACCCTATTATATCTGTCGGCGACAACCTGGAGAGAAGTTCACCTCTGAAAAAAAACTCCGCTGGGATGACGAATCAGTCAGAGGCAGACAATTTCGCCGACTCGAAGGACTCATCAGGGGACGTCCAGCGAGGCAAACTCTCTCCTGATCTTGACGGAGTCGCCGACAGTCGTCACACTTTCGATGGATCTGCAGGAGAAAGGTATCTCCTGTCTCAGTCCAGTCAAGTTCAGCCGAGTCCCACCACCATGTTTCCCTACCCGAGTCAGCATGGACCGACGCACCCAGCTTTCTCCATCGGCAGCCCGAGCCGCTACATGGCTCACCATCCGGTGATCACGAACGGAGCCTACAACAGTCTGCTGAGCAACTCTTCTCCGCAAGGCTACCCGACCGCGGGCTACCCGTACGCGCAGCAATATGGACACGCGTACCAAGGCACGGCTTTCTACCAGTTTTCCTCCGCTCAGGCCGGGCTCGTGCCCGGTAAAGCGCAGGTTTACCTCTGCAACAGGGCCCTGTGGCTTAAATTTCACAGACATCAAACGGAGATGATTATTACCAAGCAGGGACGGTAGGTGTTTTGCAATTACGGGTCCGTTCTAGAAGCGTTCCGCAAACTATATTCCTCACAAATTGAGGTTTTCGTTTCGCAAATATCTATAGAATAAATTAAGGTAATGAGATGTGGGGAAATTAGAGCACAGCATATTTATTTTCTTCCGAAAAATAAGCTTAAGCTTTTTTTCTTTTCTCTTTCAGTCTGCATTATCCAAAAATCATTTGATTTAGGTCAACCTATTATTTTCTTTAATTTAAGTATTATTTGTAGTATATATATTTCATTCTTTGAGTTTGTTTTCCAAACATTTAAACTAATTTAATATTCATGCTATATCCTTTGTCTTCATTAATCCAAAGTATTCTTTTTTCGATTTGCTTTTCCAAGATATTTAGATTCGTTTTATACTGATCCTTTTCGATTTTTTTTTTTTTTTATTCTTTAATCCAACGTCCAAATATATTTTTTTCATAGATTGCAAACGTTGCAACCTGTATGCTACATTACTGTGCATTGAAACTTGAAATTTTATGTACCCTCAGACGTATGTTCCCGTTTTTGAGTTTCAATATATCTGGTCTTGACCCAACGGCGCATTACAATATCTTTGTGGACGTGATTCTCGCGGATCCGAACCACTGGCGCTTCCAAGGAGGAAAATGGGTCCCGTGCGGCAAAGCGGACACGAATGTAACAGGTGAACAAAATATGCCTCCCTCCCCCAATTTATTTAATTTTATTTCCAATAATAAAGCAATAATATTTGCATTATTATTATTATTCGCCTATTATATAACTGTTTAAACAGCATTGATTTGAATAAGACGCAGAGATTTTATTTTATCTTTTTGTGCTACCTCAGCACTCACATTCCCATTATGATATCTGTGAACAGGAAACAGAGTGTACATGCACCCGGATTCGCCAAACACCGGTGCGCACTGGATGCGTCAAGAGATTTCCTTTGGAAAACTTAAACTAACCAACAATAAAGGAGCAACTAACAACACAGGACAGGTCAGTTATTGATCGTTAGATTTATTTCATCATTTGTAATTTTACTACTGTGTCATGCATTCAGACTGCTTTAGGAATATTATCAAGAATGCTGTGCATCTCTGTGTGTGGAGAATATTAAATTATATTGGATAGCATTTTACACACGTTACACAATAGTGTGGAATTACAAGCAGCTCCACAAAATGAGTTCCGTTAGGTTTATTATTTAGTATTTTTGTAAATACTACTATGATCTTTTGTGGTAAGATAATTTAACTGAAAAAGGTGAACATTAACGATATATTTGAAATAAACCAGCTAATTTACAAATGAGCTGCTAAAACTGGTTCTTTATTGGTGTGTGAAATGGAACTACGCGAGCGTAAAGACGCGTGAGGAGATGTTCTCTGACTCTCGTTTTTTCGCTTGAATTCCTGCAGATGGTCGTCCTGCAATCGCTGCATAAATACCAGCCTCGACTGCATGTGGTGCAGGTGAACGAGGACGGAACCGAGGATACGAGCCAACCCGGGCGCGTGCAGACCTTCACTTTCCCGGAGACGCAGTTTATTGCCGTCACCGCATATCAAAACACTGATGTAAGAAAGAAAGCTGGATTTCTGAAAATTCGATGGATTTATGAGAGTGTTTTGAAGTGTGTAATTTTTCTTCTTGTTGATTGCAGATCACGCAGCTAAAAATCGACCACAATCCATTTGCAAAAGGATTCCGTGACAATTATGACACGTAAGTTTTTTTTTTTTTTCTTGTTGAAATGATCTGACCCTTTCTATCCTGTCAGACCTATAATTAATTATATTAAATATTAATGAGTGAAACAAATTAATTTAGATGCAGTACATTTTTGCTTTTGCCTGAGCTTAATCAAAACACATCCTGTATTTGTGCGTGCGCATTTCTATTTCTCAGACTTACAGAGCACAGAACAATAACAGGTGCTCCTATATGTGGCATGTGAATATTTTAGCAAGATTAGGAGTCGTGTGTGCACTTTTTGTTTTATTTGCTTATTTTAATTTGTGCATGTGGATAAGAGTGTTTTTTATTTTTATTTTTTAATCACAAAGAAAGACTCCTAATTCCCATGGCCGATGCATTAATAACATCTGTCCCGGCTAATCTCAAAACAAATATATCTTAATTTCCATTCACATCATCTCAACAAAAACACAATTTAGTTACTTTCTAATTTTAATATTTATAATCTATATTGGTGCAATGTGCAGTTGGATTGTCCGTGCGCAGTGCTAATTTGTTCATTTGCGCAATTACGCACAGAAGTGAAAATTAGTTGTGAGCAACGCTCTCGAGCACATTTGCAACGCTTTATTTACGGTTAGCTACGCGTCTCATATGCAACATTAACGTGTTTGTCCACCATCTTTCTCCAGTGTCTACACAGGGTGCGACATCGATCGGTTGACGCCGTCCCCGGGTGACTCTCCACGCTCTCAGATCATGCCTAGCGCAAGATATGCCATGACTGGTTCTTTCCTGCAGGACCAATTTGTCAGCTCGTATGCCAAGTCCCGCTTTCACCCTGGCGTCGGAGGCGCTCCTGGCACGGACCGCAGCGTCCCACTTAGTAACAGCTTGCTCTCCCCGCAACAAACCGAGGAGACCACGGTGGCCTCCCCGCAGCGATGGTTTGTCACCCCTGCCAACAATCGACTGGACTTTGCCGCCTCGGCATACGATGCTGCCGCGGCTGCTGATTTCGCCGGTAACGCGGCCACCCTTCTGTCGTACGCAGCTGCTGGAGTTAAAGCGCTGCCCCTGCCCGGGGCGGGATGCTCCAACAGACCTCTGGGGTATTACGGCGAGCCGCCGGGGTGGGGCACTCGCACGCCACCGCAATATTGCAGCAAGTCCAGCTCCGTCCTCTCGTGCTGGCCGTCCAACTCCGTAGGGAGCAGAACGACCTCCTCCAGTTACCTGGTCCCTGGCCTCGAGGACGGAGACGCCATCGCGTCCGAGAGGTCACCGCTAGGCGGAGCGGATGAGTCCAAACCCAAAGACCTGTCTGAATCCAGCTGGATAGAAACCCCGTCCTCAATTAAGTCGATCGATTCGAGCGATTCTGGGATTTTTGAGCAAGCCAAGCGGAGGAGGATTTCGCCATCTGCCACGCCGGTTTCAGAGACATCGTCTCCATTAAAATCTGAAATGTTGACGCCGAGGGAATGCGAGAAAAACTGCTCCAAGGACATCGGCTACTACAGCTTTTACCCCCACAGTTAGAAACTCGGAACAACTAATGCATGGCTCATGTGTTCAAGGATTCACAAGTGACTTACAATCTATTTATTCCTATTTATGTGCTTATTTATTTATTTGTTTATTTATTCATATATCCGGTCGCCTCGTTCGAAGGACGTCAAACGACAAACTTTTGACACGAAAGCTTGAGCAGAGATATGTAAGCGGTTTTCGTTTCTAAATGACATTTTAAGGTTCTGAACCTACTTGTAAGTATGAAAGTACTGTACATAACTGTATTTATCTATCCATTTGTGATTTTTCTCGTTGAATGTTGATGTACAATATAGAAAACCGGATTAGGTTTATGTTTAATGTACTTAGAACCGTACGTACGTTCGTTAATTCGAATAGCTACATATATTAAATATTTTGATGTTTGAAAAAAAGAGTACAACTCGTGTAGGTTCCCGGTTCCAGTCGTTATTATGACAGAAACGATGGTCTGAGTGAATTGGAAGTAGCTGCTTACCCGTTGAAGAGCCCGCCAAAAAGAGTTCCTCTGACAGCAAAATGGCGGACGCATGTCTGTCAGAGGTCGGTTTTTATGTGAGCTTATATTGATGTTGCTTTTTAGAGTCGCGTCGTCTGTTCGTAAATATCATAGTCCGTAGTTTCATTTTGTGAATGTTGTTGTAAAGTTATCAGAAAGTAGGCTATGTTTTAACCGCACCAGCATAAATTCATTAATCCCATTACTTTTTTCTTTCTTTCTTTCTTTTTATTTTTTGTAGAGTTAAAAACATAGACTATCACTTCACGTATTCCCACCAACCCAGACATTTTCATTTGTACTTCATGGGCTGTTTTCTCATGAGAAAATACGCGAGTTAGGCCTGCTAATGTGTAAAGGTAATGTAATTGTGGTGTGCTTAATTGCAATAAATATGACCGAATGTGAAACCCGGGCGAAGTACACAAGATTCCAACTAAGCTGATTTCAAAACCAAATATTTCTGTTCTATTTTTCTCTACCTGTCTTAGAGAGGAGGTATATCGATAACGCCAGACACAATGTGAATTTTGTTGCCTGTACGATGCATTTTCATAATAAAATGTAGTCATGCAATGCAACAAATAAGCAAATCGCCCAGAACAACCTTTTTGGTAGTTTTCTATTGGTTACTCGTTTAATTCGACTATCTTTTTAGATGGAGAAAATGCTGTTGGCTACTATTTACAGTAGCCCCAAAGGTAAACACACAGGACACTTAATGTGTCAGTGTCATTGCATTTAACAAACTAGGCATGCACAACGAAAAATAGCACCAAAAAATGTTTTCAGATGATAAAATAAGAAATTCAAAGTTAAAACGGTAGTATTTGGATACTTTTGTCAGATTAGAAATAAGTGGTGCGCTGCCATGCATGGTGAACTACACCTCTCTAGGATATCAGGGCCAGAAATTAACCAGTTCTCATGAAGAAAGAAAAATAAATGCCATGGATTCTTTTTTTAAAATGGGGAGGTGTAAATATATTTTATTCTAGGCTTTTCAGTTAACTGATTCATTTGAAGTAGTGGACTTAAATGGACACTTAAATGTATAAACTGCCTCTGAAAATTAATGTTGACATCCATGATCAACCTTGGCACCACTTGTATAAAATTCATTGCAAAAAGGCTGATGTTGACAGAATTATGATATTTTATATTATGCAATTTACATTCAGATGTTAAGTGTGACTTGCATCCAAATAGCTACCTTTTGGGGCCACGGTAGCCTATGTTGGACACAATCTAAGATATGACAAAAATAACATATAATAATAGTCTTATATCACACAAATCTTAAATCTATTTCAGCTCATTTATGTCCATATAAATATGCATATCCGTGAATGTAAATAAGCACTTGACTATTGCCAAAAGCAGACTTTGTACACTCTTCTGGGACAGAACAAATACATTTGAGACCATTTTACAATTTCCACCAAGATTTCATAAGCTGTCCAGAGTTTTGAACGGATATATAAAATATGTTATAAAACGACACCATTGGCTGGTATACTGCACATTTGTTTACATGTGAATAAATCATCAACTGATTAGTGGCGTATTCAAGACTTAAACTGAATGGTCCAGAAAAGGGAGACATCCAAAATGTGTAGGTATATCTCCTTTATTTAATACACTTGATTCAAATAATCAGCTCGATTGTTGTCAGAAACAAGGGAGTGATGCAAAATGTGCAGTATTGTGCGCTAATCCTTACAAATCAATTCAGAATAGCATACTATCATACTACTTTTGCTTTTCCCCTGCTAAACAAAAACAGAAACACAGCAGTGTTTTAGTATCCTGTTCTGAAATCCTGTATGCTTTTTGATAGTTTGCTGCCTCCCTGTGGTTCAGTGATAGGCTGCCTAGTAAATAAAGCTATTTTAAATTCGTTATTTTAGAGTTCCAATATAGAATTATGAGAGTAACGTAAAGTTCATTATTTGTTACAAAAATCTGATGTCCGAGGAAGAAGCCTGCATATCTTACTACTAATCAGATCAGCAGCTGTAAAGCCTTAAACCTGCATTACACAATTGCGAACACTAGATGGCGACAGCGTCGCATAGATAAAACAATAGACACTTGCATTATTATTTTTCATAGTATATTATTACATTGTAGCGTGATATGATTAAACATTATGCTACAATATAATTATATACTTTATTAAATTATATGCAATACATTATTATTAAATATAAGAATACTGGAAAAATATGTGGAAAATATTGCACAAGTGAGTCCCAAATATACAGTAGCCCAAAAAGCATTTGGATAATACATAAAAGTGCAGCATTTGAGCACAGATGATACTTGCTTTGATAATCTGCTATCTAATGCAATGAAATTCAAACCTTTTTTGGCTCTTAATATAAAACCACTGTGCTGATCATGACTGTATGACTGTTTCCAAGCAAATCGAGTCATTGTAATGAAGAAAGCATTAGCCACGTAAATAATATGACAGAACTTGTTTTTATATAGATCATATACATAGGGGAGACATGGGCTAGTTTACTCTATAGTGAGACACTTTCTGTTGCACAAACCTATCAAGAAAGAACATTTTCACCATTACAGGAAAATGGGATCTTGCCGTTAAATAGGCTAATTTTTGTTGACCTTCATATAGGCCTAGTTGACCTTTGCATGAACATCACATGTAACTCTCACGAGACATTTCTCAGAACAAGGGTTACCATCTGGCCACTAACCAAAATAAAAATACACTATAGATGCAAACCAAATATTCTAATGAAAACTGTCATCATTTGCTCACGTATCTTTTTCCAAACGTGTATGACTTTCTTTCCTCTGTGAAACACAAAAGATATTTAGAAAAAATTCTGAAGCTTTCATATAGACAAAAACACGAGGCATTTTACCAAATAATAATAAAAAAAGTGTTCCACAGAAGAAAAAATTGAGTAAACGACTGATGGCAAAATGTTTAGTTTTGGGTGAACCAGCCTATTCCTTTAAGGCAATTTTAAGGTGTTCAAACAAGTGTTTGTGTAACTGGACATAGACAAATGTGCCCACTCAGTCCTGTGGTCTCCCCCACTTTCCCTAGTTATTTGTTCAAAACGTCGCTAATCTCTCTCATAAGGCCCAGTCCAGATCATTTACTAGGCACTATAACATAATGCCCCCTCCCCTGTGGAGTGAAAGTCCTGCTCCACTACTGCGTCACACAGCAGCTACATGCGCCCTTATGAGTGAGCTCGGTAGTAATATCACTGCACTAAATATGTGAGCACATCATCTGCCGCTGATCGGCGACGCGACACGCAGTACGCACTACACGCACTAGATCTGTTCTACAGGTACAGAAGATGGACGTGAAGGATCAAGGCGCACAAATGGAGCCTCTGCTGCCCGCGGTAAGACGCTCCTTCAGCCGTTATAACGCAGCGAATGCAGTGCACTACATCTGTCCGATCAGGGATCGTATGTTCTGATTGAATGGATGTGTGCGAGACCTTGACATAGACGGAATGGCTCGTTGCTCGTGAGTGTTTTGCGCATCTGCAGTTCGAAGGCGTCACGCATGGTACTGTTGCATTTTACTGCATTGCATGTTGCAGATCAGCACGGATTTTATTAACCCGCGAGGGTCTGTTCGCCACAGGTTCTGTGACATAAATGTGTGTATTTACATGTTAAACTTCAAGATGTCTTGAGAGGATGACGATCTTGATAAGAAAGTTGATTTGTACCATGAGTGAACTTAAGCAAACTCACATGTGAGAAATCAAGATTTTATATAAATAAGATTTAAATAAGATTTATATATATATATATATATATATATATATATATATATATATATATAAAGAAAATGAAGTCTAATTGCATTTTTTTTTCATGACAATTAATTATAATGTGATATGAAAAATTAATTAGCCTAATATTTAAACTGTAATGTATTTATACATCATGGTAGTATTTGATGTACTGCCATTAATTTGTTAATTTGAATCATTTTTATTACACTCAGTCATTGTATTGCAGTAACTTTGTAATACAGTAGAACTGTTACTGTATTACAGTAATGAGAATCTGTTAAATCATCATAATGCCATACAGTTTTTAATGTTCCTCAAAATAGGATTAATTAAGCAAAATATTATTTCTTTATTCTTTCTTTTGGGGTGGAACAAAGGAGGTATAAGTCAGTCATCTTTATTTTATAGTGCTTTATACAATACAGATGGTTTCAAAGCAGCTTCACAGCAATAAACATCAAATATAAGACAAATTCATATTCTGCTGTAAAGCTCTAAACAGACAATAGAGTCATTATTCAGCTCAATTCGGTTCAGTGTTGATTCAGTTTAGTTCAATAACCGTGTAAAGTTCATCAATTAAACAGCTATAAGCAGCTCTATAAGACAATAATGTCATTATTCAGTTCAATGTTGATTCAGTTTAGTTCAATAACTGTAAAGTTAATCAACAAAACAGCTATATAAGACAATAATGTTATTATTCAGCTCAAGTCAGTTCAATGTTGATTCAGTTTAGTTCAATAACCGTGTAAAGTTCATTAATGAAACCGCTATAAGCAGCTCTATAAGACAATAATGTCATTATTCAGCTCAATGTTGATTCAGTTTAGTTCAATAACTGTAAAGTTCATCAACGAAACAACTATAAGGCAATAATGTCATTATTCAGCTCAGTGTTGATTCAGTTTAGTTCAGTAACCATGTAAAGTTCGTTAATGAAACCGCTATAAGCAGCTCTATAAGACAATAATGTCATTATTCAGTTCAATGTTGATTCAGTTTAGTTCAATAACTGTAAAGTTCATCAATGAAACAACTATAAGACAATAATGTCATTATTCAGCTCAAGTCAGTTCAATGTTGATTCAGTTTAGTTCAATAACCGTGTAAAGTTCATTAATGAAACCACTATAAGCAGCTCTATAAGACAATAATGTCATTATTCAGTTCAATGTTGATTCAGTTTAGTTCAATAACTGTAAAGTTCATCAACGAAACAACTATAAGACAATAATGTCATTATTCAGCGTGAGTCAATTCAATGTTGATTCAGTTTAGTTCAATAACTGTGTAAAGTTTTATCAGTGAAACAACTATAAGACAATAATGTCATTATTCAGCTTGATTCAATTCAGTGTTGATTCATTTGAAATGTTGAATTAAGGTGAAACTTTTAGTGACATTTATCCAATTACTAGTAAACCATCTATAACTTGCACATCTCTTAATGTTAGATTTCATGTCTTCTCAATATAAATTGCAGTAGATGATAGTGTGTGTTTAATCCAGGATCTAATGATCCTCTCAGAGAGCAGTTTCGACAGCTGTCAGCGTCATTTTAATTCACAAATCAGATGAGAGCCACTGTGACTGGAGATTATCTGTGACACTGGGGCAATAGATCAGGCAGTGAGGTATCACATGATGTATAGTGTTTTTCTGACCATTCTGTTACATATAAAATAAAAACAGCTCAAGGGTAATGAAGTCATAAAGGCATTTAACAGATGTTTTGTAATGATTCTCAACTGGTTTTGCTCCAGACATCAAGTGGTGACCCAAAATGTTCTTAAGATCAAACGTTGATATTTATATTAATTTAATATAGAGATCCACCAGTTGAGGACCACCGATCTAAAACGGCTTTCAGTTGATTGTGAGATCTCCGATTAATTAGGAGTTTTGTATTTTGTACCCTATTGTAATTGTTAAAATTTCCAAGGATCAGCATTCTCCCATAAAAGTGATCAGGCAGACCAAACCGTAAGTCGTTGAGACTTTGAGACATTGAGACTTTGAGACGTTGAGAGCTTGTAGTACTCACACCGCCTACAATGTCACCAAGGCTTACCCCAGTCAGCCTGATGGGGGCGCTACAGCAGTCAAAAGTATGAAATCACTTAACTCCTAAACTGTTAGGCATAGGCTCAAGTGTCTTATTTCGTTGGAATCCTTGGCTCAAGACGGACAAATTCCATTGTCGTTCTGGTGAAATTTTTGGGTATTTTTGGATTTTTTGAAAAACCTACTTTTGCGAAGTAGTCCTAGGTTTTTGGCCCAATCGGAACCAAACCAGTGCAGCGAGATTCTCCAGTCTGATTCTGAGTCTGACTGTCAATAATTATCAAAAAAAGTTGAAATTTCAATTCACGGTCCCTAAGGGCTGCCAAAACATTACTAAAATGGCTATAACTTGTGAACGGAATGAGATATTTTCACCAAACTCGGCACACCTATGCAAGAGCTCATTGTGTGGTCACGTGAAAAAGGATGTGGCGACTGGCCACTTGATGGTGCTATAACATGAAAAAACATGAAAATGGCTATAACTACTTCACCGTTAGTCCGATTGACTGTGCAGTGTCTTTGTCCAAGGTGCCGTGATTGTCTATGAGGACATTGACATATCTCAAAAAACATGTCTGCTATCGGCCAATGAATTTTGAGAAGCTATCAGACAAGGTTAACGGAGGCCGACTGGAAACAAAACACGCTGGGCCTCTGACTCACGGCCCTAGAAGCCTGTGAGAAATTCGAAAGAAATCGGCCACCGGGGGCACCTTGCGTTTTTCACATGCATAAAGGATTGTGTATCGTGTGATTTTTTGCACACGCTCATGACATTCATACCACATAGTAGAATTCCTCATTCTGAGAAACTTTGCCTCTAGGACCGCTGCTGTCCATCGAATCGTTCGTTAAATATAGGAGATTATTTCAAAAACCAACTTTGGCGATCTAGTCCTAGGTTTTTGGCTCAAACTCGATAAAACCATTGCGGCACAATTCTCGGAACTCTCTAGGTCAATAGTTATCAAAAAAAATGTTGAACTTAAACCTTTGCATAGCTATAGCAGGGTCATTTAGAAAATAGGTGTCGCCAAGTCTACCAAAAGCCTATCATTCCTAAATGAAAAAATCAGAACTTCGCATCATTAGGTGAGCACATGCGGAACATGATTCTAAAGAAGCATGCATACCTTTATGGAGATCGGCCCATAGGTGGGGCTATAACTGCTAAAAAGGTGTAAAAATGATGTATTTCTATGGCAAATCCCATGAAATGGCTCAAAGAGGTCCTCTTCCTGCCTGATTTGTATAGAACTTCTTGAAATTGGTGTGCACATGTGTCACATAATTCTAAAGAAGCATGGAAACTTTTATGGACATCAGACCATAGGTGGGGCTATAACTGTTAAAAAGGTGTAAAAACCATTTCCTTAATAAATTGCCTGTATTGGCTGTAAGTGGTCTTTCCATCTATGATCGAGATTGTTACAGGCTTGATAAATAAAAAATAATACCTTTTTACGCATGAGCATAAAGGCCTTAAAGCGCTTGAACCCCGATATTGATTACCCCTGAATTGCTGCTTGCAGCTATATTTCTCAGGTATAAATGGAGCATATGTGCATAGTTAAATGTAGAACATCAAAACATTATTCCTCTCGAGTGTCTGGGTTGATAAACCCAGCAAGCTTCACATTAACAGCCCAGATCTTTGCTCATAAAGCTGTACTGTACCTCATGCCGGCTGGAGTGTCTCTGACAGGCCTAGTTTTATCAAGCATAGAGCTCATTTGCACTTGTCCAGCTGCAGTGGACTCTATTTTTGTTTGACGTGACGAATGGCAGGTCCAAGCTTGGCTGTGGTTCATTTCTGGAAGGGGTTGGTGACTGAGAGAGCCGAATAAGTTTCTGAAGATATATTTGAGAAAATATCATTTAAAGGGCTTAAATCACATAATGCAATGTAAATGTGAAGAAAATCAGACCATTAGCTTATGCCTGGAGAGTGCAAGATTGCAATGAACTGTTTAATGTTAATATGCTATTTTATATTGCTAAAGATTTAGAGTAAGGCTTATTGTAACTCTTTAAGATGTTAGTGAGATGGAAAAAGGCAGCATTGGATTCAAAATCTCTTTAGACCAAACCCAGTGACCCTTAGCTGCTGAGTGTGCTGGAGACTTGTACTGCTGTACAAGTAAAATGTAGAAAGTGTACGTTTAATCATTCAAGCAAGCAACTCTAATCACTTCAGAACGTTTCTTTTCATTATTCATCCAGTGCTGGCAGAAAAGGAGCTTTTGAATGACCCTTAAAACCGTTCTGAGTGGGTTTGTGGTTTAAAGCACCTTAGCACATGTTTAAGTAGGGATATCTGAGGTATCAGAGTTGTTTGTGTGATGCTGTGTCACTTTCTCAGCACATATGATTTAAGGGTCAGTGATGTGATGCTCTCTCTGTCTAGGTCTATTTCTATCATGACAGCTCTGAGTGTTTGGCATGGTAATGGATATGGCAATGTTGATATGTTTGGCGGAATAGATCTGCTATGTTGCTGCTGCTGCTGTTGGTTATTGCTGCTGCTGCTGCAGAGAAAGTACGGGACCTGCTACTGCCAATACGTACACAACACGCTGCTGCTGTACAAAACAGCATACATGAATTACCTGTAGTAGATCTATACAGGTGGAGCTGGGAAAGGTGGAGGGTTTCTGAAAGTGCGCTGCAAATGCTACAGCAAAAGCTGATCAAGTATTTGAAGGTTGATCAACGAGTTCATTGGCTGCTGATACAGCAGGAACTAATCAGCTGTGCCCTATAGAGAATGATGTGATTGCAAGCAGACTGAGTTAAATAGTTCATCCAAAAATGAAAATTATTCCATGATTTACTCACCCTCAAGCCATCCTAAGTTTATATGACTATCTTCTTTCAGACGAACACAATTGGAGTTGTATTAAAAAATATCCTGACTCTTCCAAGCTTTATAATGGTATGAATGGCGCTCCTCATTTTGAAGTCTAAAAAAGTGCATCTATCCATTATAAAAGTAATCCACATGGCTCCAGGGGGTTAATAAAGGCCTTCTGTAGCTAAGCAATGGGTTTTTGTAAGAAAAATATCCATATTTAAAACTATTTTTAAAAAATAACTAGTTTCCGGCAATTTTCATTTTTGGGTGAACTACCCCTTATCAGCCTGCACCATCTAGAGTTTCATGACAACTTTGTATTAATTTGTTCAAAAAATATATTAAAACATTTATTGGTAACACTTTACAATAAGGTTTATTAGTTAACATTAGTTAACATGAACTGATAATGAACTGCACTTATACAGCATTTATTAATCTTTTTTAATGTTAATTTCAACATTTACTTATACATTATTAAAATCTTGTTTAGTTAATGCCCTGTGAACTAACATGAACAAACAGTGAGCAACTGTATTTTCATTAACTAATGTTAAAAAAGATTAGTAAATACAGTAACAAATGTATTGCTCATGGTTAGTTCATGTTTAAACTAATGTTTAACTAATGAACCTTATTGTAAAGTGTTACCCATTTATTTATACAGACAATGACTTGATTACACCTTAAGCCCAGAATACACCAAACCGACGCCGATGAACTAGTGGCGATGAAAGCAGACTGCGGGGTTGGCTCACGTCGGCAGCGTCTGGGTCCAAAGTTGCCCTGACACACCAAACCGATGCTCAACACCCGTCGGCCAAGTAGCACTTCCGTTCTGCGCCTGCGTAACTAGAAATGCCTTTCCATACCAGCAGGTGGCAGTAGCTGAACAGCCAATCAGAATGACCCACGAGCTCTGACGCCGATTCGAATCGGCCGAAAAAAAGCCAACGAGGACCAACTTCAGCCGATGGTGCGGAACACACTGAGAAAACTTAGTGGGCAGACAAACAAAAACTGCCCGACAACTGACCGTCGGCTTGGTGTGTTCTGGGCTTTAAAGACATGTTGTTGCATTAAAATTAACTTTTAAAATATATTTTATATATTTTTTGTGGCGCTTCAACAAAGGTTTTAGGTGGTGTAATGGTCCAGAGATTATATTAAAGAAAAAAGGTCTCACTGAAAGGTTGAAATTCTGTTAAGTAGTTTGGTGTAATTATTTATTTGGGGGGGGAAAAGCAGTAAAACAATGTTATATCATTTGTAATATTATTTTATATAGATTTATTATGGGTGCAACGGTTCTAATTACTCACAGTTCAGTTTTATCACGGTTTTAGGGTCACGATTACAGTAGTTTTCAGGTACGGAAATTGAATAAAGTAGCTACACAGCAAAATCCCCAGAGTTAAATCAACTCTGCTCAGATTACATATGGTCCCTCTCTATATAATGTTAAAGTAACACTGAAGCAGTGTTAAAGTTAATGAGATAATTAAGTGATTAATTAAGTTATGATTGAGCATTAGTGATGAACACCTGCTGTTAACAAGCAGAATCACTGAAGAGAAATTTAATAACTACAAATGACTTCCAGCCACAGCCTTAGATGAAATCAACTGAAGATAAAATACATTAAATCTCTCAAGATCTGAATAAACAACTCCACAAAAAGTATATTATCTCATTAACTTTAACTCATTATCATTATTAATTATTAATTAAGTTACAAAAGCTATTCAGTTAAGAGCAGTCAGTGATTTCCTTGTCTTTTGTTGTTTGATTAACATTAAAAACTCTGCTGTCACTTTAAGACATAATCCAGTAGACTACACTGGTATTAAACATATGTGTTCTTTCTCGAGTGTTTAAGTTGACTTAAGACATAACTTAATATGTTTATAGGATACTCGCCATGACGGGCACGTTGACAAAATTTTTGTGTGAATTTGTCCTTTCAAGCACAAGACTTAATAGAGAACTCAATATTTGCGCGCTGTACATGTGTTTCCGTGTGCGCGCTTCAGACGAGTATGCGCTACCGAGAACCGTTACACCCCTAAAATGTATATAATTTTAATAGTAGTATTTTATATAAATTTATAATATTATTAATATTAAAACTTTGGTCTGCAAAGTCAGTGTGGTGTTAGCTATGCAGGATCACATTTTGAAGTCACGTGACAAAAAAGCAAAACAGGAAAAGGACCCCTGTAGACTCTCATAATTGTGTGTTAAGGTCAGTAACTTTCTTTAAAATATCATATATTTTGACCTTTTTCTGTCGTGGCAAGTTTAGTTCAAATAATACGTTAGAGTAATGATATTCATGATTTAAAAGGTCATATTTGTTAAAAAAAAATTAATAAAGATGTGTAGATGTGTCTTTTTACGGTGTAAGGAAATATTGTATTATTGAATGGTTATACTAAAAATTTAACTTGCATTTTGAAGTAGATATGTCTAAACTCGACACACATGATGTCGTCTGGTATCACAGGACAATATAATGATGGCTTTTTCAAAGCTCTCTGCTAAGACAAAGCTAAGCTTTATTATTCAGATTACACTGAAAAACATTTTCCGCTCAGCGTGAGTCAAAGCTGCTTATTATTGCTTAATGGAAAATAAACAGTGAGCTGTACAGAGACTTACATCTGTTGATAGTGATTATGTCACGCTGAACCAGGTAAATTGTCCGTCCAAGATGACGATAGATGAGAGCCAATTATGTGTATTGTTTGGACTAATCTGTTGTTGTAGTCTAGAGCTTGTAATCTCGATATGAATTCAGTGAATGTACTGATATGGATCAGTAGTAGAATAAAAATATGTCCTAAGTCTTCTCCCTCTGTTTTTGGATAATCCGCTAGAGATGCTCATGTAATGGCCTTTAGCAGAGATTAAGCATGTACAGAAGGCTTCTGAGATTGTTTTAAAACTAATTGGTGCTCTTTGGATATTCAGGATTATTGTGTTTGAAAGGCAAGATGTCCTGGTACCTCGTCTGTTAAAAATATCCTACCTTTTCTGGGGTAAAATTAGACCCAGAAGAAATCCACTCACTGCCGTCCAAAACGCCAGATATGTGCAGCTTGAGTGCCTGTAAAGGTACAACACAACAGTAGGTGTGTTTACATGCACTAATTGTTGTCAATCGGAATGAGTCCAATCCGATTTCAGATTCTGGATGTTCTGTTTATATGAACCCTAAACGATTCACATAATAGTTTATTTCTGCATTTCATGTATTCCGAACAAAATTGCCTTGCTAACATATATATATATATATATATATACACACACACCGATCAGGCATAACATTATAAGCACTGACAGGTGAAGTGAATAACACTGATTATCTCTTCATCACAGCACCTGTTAGTGGATGGGATATATTAGGAAGCAAGTGAACATTTTGTGCTCAAAGTTGAAGTGTTAGAAGCAGGAAAAATGGGCAAGCGTAAGGATTTGAGTGAGTTTGACAAGGGCCAAATTGTGATGGCTAGACGACTGGGTCAGAGCATCTCCAAAACTGCAGCTCTTGTGGGGTGTTCCTGGTCTGCAGTGGTCAGTATCTATCAAAAGTGGTCCAAGAAGGAACAGTGGTGAACCGGCGACAGAGTCATGGGCGGCCGAGGCTCATTGATGCACGTGGGGAGCGAAAGGCTGGCCCGTGTGGTCCGATCCAACAGACGAGCTACTGTAGCTCAAATTGCTCAAGAAGTTAATGCTGGTTCTGATAGAAAGGTGTCAGAATACACAGCGCATCGCAGTTTGTTGCGTTTGGAGCTGCATAGCCTGTAGACCAGTCAGGGTGCCCATGCTGACCCCTGTCCACCGCCGAAAGAGACAACAGTGGACACGTGAGCATCAGAACTGGACCACGGAGCAATGGAAGAAGGTGGCCTGGTCTGATGAATCACGTTTTCTTTTACATCACGTGGATGGCCGGGTGCATCGCTTACCTGGGGAACACATGGCACTAGGATGCACTATGGGAAAAAGGCAAGCCGGCAGAGGCAGTGTGATGCTTTGGGCAATGTTCTGCTGGGAAACCTTGGGTCCTGCCATCCATGTGGATGTTACTTTGACACGGACCTCCTACCTAAGCATTGTTGCAGACCATGTACACCCTTTCATGGAAGCGGTATTCCCTGGTGGCTGTGGCCTCTTTCAGCAGGATAATGTGCCATGCCACAAAGCAAAAATGGTTCAGGAATGGTTTGAGGAGCACAACAACAAGCATGAAATGCATTATTTTGTATCATGTCAGCAGTGTTTGCCTCTCATTTACATACAGTTCAGCATTATGCAACTTTTTGACTCTTTCACCACTTGCTGTGCTCTGCTGTCATTTCCACAATTCACAGCCTGTGACTAATGTCCCTTAGAGAATGAACTGAAAACACCCACTTAGCTCCGTTCGCTTTGCACCAGTTGACAAGAACGGTCAGATTCACAATAGTTTTAAGTGTACTCTAACTGAATGTTGATCAACAATTTATTGGGTTATATCCTGAAAACAAACCCTCAGGCTAGCACATTACTGTGTGTTTCATGAAAATAATTATAGGGGGCGAAAATGATACATAGTAGGGTTAATCGAAATAAAACCGAAATTGTGATATGGTTTAGTGTGATTACCAAATCAGAAAAGCTGCAATTTAATTAAATAAATATATGCACTGCATGTTTGAAGCATGGCCCTGTGTTCTTATTTTTTAATTATAGTAATATGTCTTATTTTGTTTTTATTTGGTAATTTGGAGTAATTTGGAAAAGCAAATGGAGAATAATTAGCGTAGCTGCTGTTCATAACATTAAGCAAAGATAGTCATGTGCAATTGATCTGATATGAGATGCATTATGTGAATGCTTTGCTAAAGAGATGCGTCTTTAATCTAGATTTAAACTGGGTGAACAAGTCTGAGCCCCGAACATTATCAGGAAGGCTATTCCAGAGTTTAGGAGCCAAATGTGAAAACGCTCTCCCTCCTTTAGTGGACTTAGATATCCTAGGTACAACCAGAAGTCCAGAGTTTTGTGATCTTAAAGAGCGTGAAGGATTGTAGGGCGATAGAAGATCGGTTAAGTACACAGGAGCTAAACCATTTAGAGCCTTGTAGGTCAGTAGCAATACTTTATAATCGATACGGAACTTAATAGGTAACCAGTGTAGAGATAATAAAATTGGTGTTATTTGATCATATTTTCTTGACCTGGTAAGAACTCTAGCAGCTGCATTTTGTACTAATTGTAGCTTGTTTATTGAGGAAGCAGGACAACCAGCTATTAATGCATTACAGTAATCTAGTCTAGACGTCATGAATGCATGAACTAACCTATCTGTATCAGAAACAGATAACATGTTCCGTAGCTTAGCAATGTTTCTGAGGTGGAAGAAGGCTGTTTTTGTAACATATGAAATATGAGTTTTGAAGGACAAGTGGCTGTCTAATATAACACCCAGGTCTTTAACTGTCCAGGATGGAGTAACAGTACATCCTTCTAAATGCAGATTGTAGTCTGAGAGATTCTGTGTACAGGTTTTTGGTCCAATAAGTAATACTTGAGTCTTATCTGAATTTAATAGAAGAAAATTACTAGTCATCCAATGTTTTACTTCTTTAACACACTCTGTCAGATTGGATAATTTGGAGATTTCATCTGGTTGTGATGAAATATGTAACTGAGTATCATCGGCATAGCAGTGGAAACTAATTCCATGTTTTCTTATAATATCACCAAGTGGCAGCATGTATATTGAAAATAGCAGAGGGCCTAACACAGATCCTTGCGGCACTCCATAATCTTAGATTTTTCCCCGTTTAAATAGACAAAATTGTGACGGTCTGATAGGTACGACCTAAACCACCTTAAAGGAACACTCCACTTTTTTTGAAAATAGGCTTGTTTTCCAGCTCCCCTAGAGTTAAACAGTTGAGTTTTACCGTTTTCGAATCCATTCAGCCGATCTCCGGGTCTGGCGGTACCACTTTTAGCATAGCTTAGCATAGTTCATTGAATCTGATTAGACCGTTAGCATCTCGTTAAAAAATTACCAAAGAGTTTGAACTAGCATAGCTTAGCAATGAACTATGCTAAGCTATGCTAAAAGTGGTACCGCCAGACCCGGAGATCGGCTGAATGGATTCGAAAACGGTAAAACTCAACTGTTTAACTCTAGGGGAGCTGGAAAATGAGCCTATTTTCAAAAAAAGTGGAGTGTTCCTTTAATGCCTGTCCCTGAATACCAGTGTAATTTTGTAGTTGATCTAGGAGTATTTTATGATCTATAGTGTCGAACGCAGCACTGAGATCAAGTAACACTAGTATTGAGATACAGCCTTGGTCAGAAGCTAGAAGTAAGTCATTTGTAATTTTAATGAGCGCAGTTTCTGTGCTATGATGAGACCTGAATCCTGACTGAAATTTTTCATAGATAGATGAAGGAGCACAATTGGACATAAATTTTAGTATTTTAGACATAAATGGAAGATTTGAAAAGGGTCTGTAATATGCCAATACATTTGGATCTAATTGTGGTTTCTTAATGAGGGGCTTAATAACTGCTAGCTTGAATGGTCTTGGGACATGGCCTAGAGATAAAGACGAGTTAATAATATTGAGAAGAGGCTCTTCTGCTACAGGTAACAGTTCTTTCAGTAGTTTAGTGGGTATTGGATCTAATAAACATATTGTTGGTTTTGACGCAATGATACGTTTATTTAGCTCTTCCTGTCCTGTAGTTGTAAAGCACTGAAACTGTTCTTGATGGGCAGTAATTGAAGCTGAATCATAAAACGCTGTCGAAGGTTGTACATTTACAGTTGTATTTCTGATGCTTTCGATTTTCTCAGTAAAGAAATTCATAAAGTCATCACTACTAAACTGTAATGAAATGTTTTGTTCTGGTGAGGTCTGTTTATTTGTTAATCTAGCCACTGTACTAAACAAGAACCTTGGATTGTTTTGGTTATTTTCTATGAGTTTATGGAGATGCCCGGCATTATTATGAAGCAGTTGAGATGGTGTTCTAAATGTGTGTGAAAGCTGTGCGCTAATTTTAGTAATTAGTAATTAGTTTTAGCGAGTCAAAACAAATGACATGAATTTTATCTGTAAATATTTGTATTTTGCAGGTGGTCACCTCTCCTGGAAGACAAAGTGTGGTAAGTAGAAATGTTTAATACACTTTATATTTTCTGATGGTTGATATAATGCCAGAATCGTGTCACATACTGGACTGGATCATACATGGATGGATTGGACTGGATTGACAAAGAAACTGCCAATATATTTTGATTTGTCCTGGAATGCTGTTCTAAATTCTGTAAGCATAAATTATTTGTGAATACTGATAGAAACAGATGCATGATTGGGGAAGGACAATTCACTGCCATCAAAATGTAAAAAAAAAAAAAAAGCCCAGTATGCTTGATCTCCTAGTGCAGCATTTTCTTCCTCATGTTGTTTTTCTCAGTATGCGGCTTATGCATTCAGACAGCACTGTAGCGTCTAGATACCAAAAGGTCACAGATGTTATAAATCTGTCATGTGTCAAAGATCACTGCTCACCACATGCTCATTTGCTTCTTTTGTGCAGGTTCAGAAAAGACCTTGAAACGTCAGAGGTGCCACAATGCGTAGTTACAGTAATCTAGCTGCGTAGCAGAGATTTATATCGCATAAACCGCAGCATTAAAGCATGTTTTTAAATCATTCTCCTCTGATCTTAAAATGCAGCATTATTAGATGAGCTGCATTGGCCTTTTTTGGAAGGGTTTTCATAAAATTATTCATTTATGTATTGTTTTGGTAGATGGCATATTTTTAAGAGAGGAAAATCCTGCTACGCAGCAGCAAAAGATCAGTGAAATGCATCACACCGACACTCAAATCGAATCTCTTTTGTTGTCTGAGAGCTTTTGATCTGCTTCTATATTTGTTCTGAATCTGTGTTACACAAGCTAACGCCTGTACTGATGTCAGACAAAGGCAGGAAAAGGTGAAGGATAAATAGTTTTCAGAGTATTGCTTTTTGTTCAGGATAGTATGTTATTTTTAAAAACGTGTTTTCCAGACCTGGGACAGCCATGCAAATACATTTTTGCAATTATGCTTTTTATTATTATTATTATTTATTTATTTATTTTTTATCAGTTTGACATTGTTATGTAGAGTAAAAATCATTCACAAGTAACACATTCACATGGAATCATTTTTTAAAGTTAATCCTTTTCCAGTATTCCTGTAGCCTACCTTAAATAAGCAGTAACGCCAAAGTCATGTGTTCAATTCCCAGGGAATGCATGAAGTCTCTTTAAGACAAGTCATTTCACTCGGCGGCCATCTTTGAAACGCCTCTCGGGCATGCAAGCCTAGCTCCTATCTCTTTGAATGGGGAAACATCAAATTCTCCAGAACTGTTTGCCAAGCTTTCGATTAAATTTCATATTTGAAATCACCAGTGAAATCTGACAACAACTGTCTCATAAATTTTGTTTCTGAACGCTTGAATCATGACAAAAAAAGGCATTTTTTTCAGGCTAGATCAAACTAATGCTCACGCGCAGTCCTAACTGCGCGTCTCTATAGGAAGCGCGCGTCTGACTGTTTCTATAGGAACCGGAGCTTCTAACGGCCGCTGCAGTGACGCGGTGACTTTACCAATCGGCGATTGGCTCTCATTTAGAAGGCGGGACTTATTCCGCCATATTGCGCGTTGCACTTTCTACCATTCAAAACAATACGTGTGACACGTGTGCTGCGTTTCAAACTCCATCTCTGCATATGCTGTGAGTTTGGATTGCTTTTAATGTTCATCTGGAAACGCAGTGTGCGTCATTTAATCAAATTTGTAAGGTAAGTCATCTGTAAACCTTAGCAAACACAGGAGAATACATACAGTATGTTTTTACTGTGCTAACTGCTCGTCGCGATTTCAAAATATAAGTTTAAGCCCTCGTTTAAGTCCACATGTTCTTGTTTAAGAAATTACAGTGGTTGTAGCATTTCTGTTGTAAAGAAATGGCCAAATATTAAAGATTAATTGGACAGTTGAAATAAATGTTGTAAACCAATATTAAACAAGGATTAGATCGCGTTTAGAGTGTAAAAACAATCGTCAGTCCACTGGCGCCCTCTGCAGGCATTTGTTATAATACATGAAAAACATTAGTTTTGATCAGTAAAACCATACGATTACTTGTTTTTCATACTTTACTTGAATCAATTTTTTATTGTGTTATTGCTATTATATATTTATTTTTAAGCCATATGTGTAAGTGAATGTGTTTTGTTGTGCAAGCACCAATGATCGCGTTAGTAGTTGAGCTATATGCGCGTGCCATGTTTGTTTATGCCACGGTCAGGAGAATAGATCTGTCGGATTTACACTTGGCACGATTACTCGAGGAATTGTTAGAATAATCGAATGATTACTCGATTACCAAAATAATCGTTAGCTACAGCCCTATAGCATGAACATTCCCATGAACATAAAGGGCCCTATCATACACTCGGCGCAATGCAGCGCCAGGCGAGACGCTTGCAAATTCCGCCATGTAAATAGCGAATCCGTCATGGCGCGAGCGCAACTGGCTTTTAAAGGGAATGGGAGATGAGACTCTGATTGGCTTATTGCACGTTATGCCCAAAACACACCCATGACTCATTAAGAGAATGTGTACAACCCTTTTAGACCATGTGCCTGGTGCGCTGACCATTTTTCCCATCATTAAACCAGCAAAAGTGGATTCGGACATGCCCTTAAGTGCACTTGCGCCGTGCGCTTTAGACCATGTGCTTAGATCGTTAAAATAGGGCCCAAAATGTAAACCTTGAATGTGTAACAGACGTAGGCTAGTAAAGGCCTTTTCACACTGAGTCTGAAATTCGCATCTGAAATGTTCGCACATTAAAAAATAAATACAACCTCACGCTGTGTCAATCACGTTTACACACTGCCTCCGAAACTTTCGTCCATCATAAAAAAATTAGGATCAGGTTCCATTTTCTGCGTTTTTCACATCCGTGCCATGCATTTTGAGAGACGTTTTGACAATTCAGAGCCACCGTACGCGAATGCCAAAATCCCCAATGCCATCTGACAAGTTAATCCACGTCGTCTACAGCACAAAGCCGTATGACAAACAAAGTGCGGAAAGAGACAGAATATAAAGATAGAGTGTGCCAGTATCGCTAGCAAAGCATCAATCTGAGGCACTGACATCCTGAAGTAAACTTTGAAACGCTCGGGATGATCACGCAGCTCCTTGATGAGGTGGAACTCTCCTTCCTCTCTACACAATCTCAGGATTGGATGTACCCAATATTTCCTCTTTCTTTTTGTCTTTTTAAGAAGAGAGAGGACAACAAAATCATGCTCACTGCTCGAAGACTTTATTTTGTATTATTTTGCGAATTTTTTTGCATCGGATTCATTAATACACACCGGACTCAGTGTGCAAGGTCTCTGTGCATGACGAATTTTTAGGATCTCGAATACGAAAAAATGCATACGGAAATTTCGGACTCAGTGTGCAAAGGCCTTAAGAGCTGTGCATGTAAACCTCACTCCCCTGAACTCAAGAGGTGCTCTAGCGACTGTTAGAGTGCCCGACTGCAATGCCAGGGGACCTGGGTTCGAATCCTGCTTAGAGTGGGCGGTTCAAACAGGTGGGGTTACAAATGCAATGTAAGTCAATTTGGATAAATGTAAATATTTTCATTAGCTCTGTTAAAGGAATAGTTCACTCAAAAAAGAACATTCTGTCATCAGCTCCAAACCCATAAGACTGTAGAAATTTTTAATGAAATCTGAGAGATTTCTGTCTTATACACACACACTAGGGCTGTGGAATATGGACAAAATAATCATATTGCGATTTTTTTTTTTTTTTTTTTTTTTTTTTTTTAATGAATATTGCAATTGCGATTTTATTTGCGATTTTGGCTATTGTTTTTGCTTTTTCAAATATGCTACATTTTAAATGTATTCAGTGCACAAGAAGTGCATAACAAACATTTCACAATTAAATAACAGTATTAACAGCTTGATAAACAGAAATGGCATCTTTAGTCGAGTGTTTGTATTAGTCTTTGGAAGCCGTCTTTACTGACGATGTACGCAGGCACCATGTCTTTGCATATATGTTAGGTGATCGCGTCGGTAATTTCTTTGTGCCGTTTTGATCCTTTCTCATAAGGCGTGATGCTTGCAAATGCTTGAACAGCGGATACTTGTTCAGTCAGTTCAGGCTGGCTTTGAGGTGTGCTTTTGTTAGTTTCGATGGACTTTGTCGACATGCATTGATCATACAGTTTTTATGGCGCTGTTTTAAGTGCTGGAACAGGTTTGTTGTATTGCCCCGTTTCGTTGCAATAATCTCACAGGTCTTGCAAATTACCTTGCTCTCTGACACATCCTCTCTCCTGAATCCAAAATACTCCAAAATATTCTGAATTAAAATATAAATAAATTAATAAATAAAATTGCAGTCTTATGCGATTTAGAAGTTGCATGTGCTCAAATCGCGATTGCGATTAATTGCACAGCCCTAACACACACACACACACACACACGCACATATACGTGTGTGCATGTTTTTGTGATTTATTAGGACACAAATTTGTATAATGACATGGGTATTACACTGGTATTACGACGTAAACATGAAATATGAGGACATTTCATGAGTCCTCATATTTAAAATAGCTTTACATACTAAACAATGTTTTATTAAAAATGTAAAAATGCAGAATGTTTTCTGTGATGGGTAGGTTTAGGAGTAGGGGTAGTGTAGGGGGATAGAATGTACAGTTTGTACATTATATAAAAACCATTACGCCTATGGAATGTACTCACTTTGATAGCAAAACAAACCTGTGTGTGTGTGTGTGTGTGTGTGTGTGTCCAGTCAAATATTGTGCTGCAAACATCATGTCATCATTAAAATCATGGATTATCCCTTATACAGTGTATACATAGATATACATATATTATCAGTGCAATGTTTTTCTTTTTTCTCTTTAAAGGCTGTTACAGTTGTGAAATAGACTCATATATGTCTGTTGTCTGTGACGTCACAGCTCAGGATAGACAGTGAAGGGATCAGTATTTTCATGATGTTGTGTTTCTCTGGCTCTAGATTGATTAGTCTGATTAGTCAGATTTTCAGCTGAAGTGATATGCTCTTCTTGAAGAACTAGTTCTTCCAGGTGGTCACACGCCAGCCAAGAACTGCCACTGAGGAGAATGGAAATGCTAACAGATAGTTTTCTCCAGGTATATTAGACCTCCTTGGTGAGAACCGTGAGAGAGAGAGAGAGAGAACAAGGTCAGGCCTCTTCTGACAGGTCAGCAGTTTACTCCCAGCATGCCTCTGGGGAGGAGGCGGGCAGAATACAGTGGTGCAACACCAGGAGGAGAAACAATTCCTCCCTATGAGAGAGAGAGACAGTGCAAGATTAAAGAGAGTGTAAGTTTGCATGCGAGAGATGGTGCTGATGTCACTGCTGTAATCGCTGGAGTAAGCTGTGTGTGTGTGTGTGTGTGTGTGTGTGTGTGTGTGCATGCGCTGAAGTTAGAGATCAGTGGCAGTGCATGCTGCATGAGGTGAAACCGTCCTGACTAATTCTGGAGCTGAACAGAAAGACCTGGGATATGCAGAATTTGGACCTTTACAGCCGACTGGACTGTCAGGTATGACCGGGGTGCTTGTTTTACTGTAGTTCAGGTTTTTAGCAAATTCTGCTGCATGCAAAAGTTCTAGGATGCAGTTATTGAAGTGTTAATATTGTCAGATAATATGCATTAGTCGTATGTTTATTTACTGTGTGCATCTCTGCATTGTTAACAGTGTGCAAATTGCAGTAGTGCACTACGGAATTGTGGGTGATGTAGTCCGTGTGTGTAATGCAGCGAATGCAGCACTGTTCTCTGCAGGCTGAATGTCATTGATCAGATGCGGGTTAGTTCTGTGGAGGAGGGGTGCTGAAGCCTCGCTGCACAGTTAGAAGCAGGTTAGCGTGCTGCAGATGTCGGCCAAGACCTCCCATGGATCCAGCACAGATCTCTGACACTGTCGAGCTTCATCCCTCGCTTTCTCTCTAGGACTAGCCTACTGAATGTGATCATGAGTTGCTTCACATTCTCAATTGTAAAGACACTCTAGATCCTACCTAGACAACATTTTTTAAATTCACTATAGGTGTGTTCTGGACATGATCCAAAAGCTTCTATCCCTATAATGCCGACTGTATATTTGATACACAAAGGCCTCTAAATGATTAACATGATTAAAACTTTGCAATCTACTACACACCTTCTGTCATCTGATTGATAGTTTATACTTTTTTGGCAAGTAAAAGGCCTGTTAGTATAATTGTAAAATGTCTCCCTTCAGCTTGTGGTTCCCTACAGCTAATATTTATATGCATTTTATGCAAGTAGTCTATTATACCGTTATAAAGATCTCATTGATCAGAATTTCATCTTACTATTTGGCCATAAAAATATCAGCAACTGCACAAAATTGCATATTTTTGCTCAGTTTTTTCCCACCTTGTGTATGAGCTCCATATTCTCACTATATCATACTATATGAGCCATAAAAGCCTGATGTATCAAATATGATACTTTTTAAGCATTATGTGCTTATTCACTGAACACAAATTAATAATGAGTTATGCAACAATTCTAAACCTGTAACCATACAGTATATGTGTTATATACTATAGATCAGATGTGATTGTTTATAACATCGCAATGTAATTTAAAGGGGTGGTTGATTATGATTTCACTTTTTTAACTTTAGTTAGTGTGTAATGTTGCTGTTTGAGCATAAACAACATCTGCAAAGTTACGACGCTCAAAGTTTAATGCAAAGGGAGATATTTTCTTTTACAGAAATCGCTTTTTAAGGACTACAACAAACGGCTGGTAGGGACTACAACGAGCTTGTTCCCGGGTTGGTGACATCACTAACCCCAAAATTTACATAAACTCCGCCCCTGAGAGCACGCAACAAAGGGGGCGGGGCCATGTTGGGCTGCTTTAGAGAAGAGGAAGAGTTGTTGTAGTAGAGTGTTGTTGTCATGCCGTCATTTTACGCCGGACTGCTTCACAAACGAGGGTCAATTCAACACTGGATTTGCACAAAAGAATAACATGACGGCACATGCTAGTCGATGAGTTGAATCAACTCCACAGCAACTGCATAAATTTATCCACTAACCATTCAGAAACGTCCAGTTTCATTCTAAAAGTTGTAACTTCTTCCTGAGTCTCTCCATCAGTGTCGACTCCGGTTTGAACAATGTAAGGCTGAACACCGTTACTGACAATCCTCATTTTGGCTGCGAGATTCTCCAGCTTTGCTGTTGTTGAGCAACCGAAGCACGAGCTGTTAAAGCTCCGCCCTCTTCTGGAAAGAGGTCCGGGAGCAGCAGCTCATTTGCATTTAAAGGGACGCACACAAAAACTGCGTGTTTTTGCTCACACCCAAATAGGAGCAAATTTGACAAGCTATAATAAATAATATAATATAGCAAATCTCAAATTGATTGAGATTGATTGTTTGTATAGTCGGAAAATGTAACTATATTATCACACAGCTCTAATCTGCTAAATGCAACTGTAAGGCATGAAGATATTAAGACATTATAAACTTCATGATTTTCTGTAAAGATGTGTATTGTGATAAGCATAATACAAATAAAATTGACTTGACGTAGTAAAAGAGCTCATCTGTGGGCTCTTCTACAGCATTTACTGCACTGAACAGCCCTCTATGGATTTGTTTTTGCAGCTGATAGTGATATTCTCCTCCATCTGCCACTTTCAGGATGCTCAATATGATTATCTGCTTCATCCAATTAAATCAATGCCAACCATCACGGGACGCTTGCTGATCTCTCCCCTCTCTGACTGCCCTTATGCTGCTTTAAAGAGATACTTCACCCAGAAATGAAAAGTCGGTCATCATTTAATCACAGTCATGAATTCTTAATTTGTGTTTTAAAGAACATTGGGGACCAAACAACATTGGACCCCATTGACTTTCATTGTATGGACAAAAAAACTGATTTTGTCAGATTGGACTATATTTTTAACCCATGATGCATTGCAGTTGCAGACACCTGTGTCCTCAAAAAGCATTATTCAGTGCATTTATAGTCAATATTGGCAACATTTTATGTAGTCGCTTTGCATAAAAGCTTTTGCTAAATGAATAAATGTAAATTTGATGGCATTTTTATTGTATGCTTAGAGTATTGAGCCATTGAAATCAAATGAAATTGTGAGTTGCATGGAGTTGTTGCCTACAAATCAGTCGCTAATGATGTTGTGTTACTATATTATAATATAAATGTCCACCCTATAGAATGCCACTCTTGGACTTGGCATCCCAGCATGCTTTGGGACAGTAATAAAGTCTGTGTTGTGTTTTTGCAGGTCAGTATTGCATGTTACTTTGCCTCGAAACTTTCCATCTTCTGTGAGTTGATCCTTTCACAAGGTTTAAGTGCACAAAAGTCTTTTTTTCCTACGACTAAGAGGATTTCATGTCAATTTGTGTCCATTTTTTGTAAACAAGCATTAGAATTAAGCTGATTACTCTTTCTGTTGTTTGGGGGGGAAATCCAAAGTTCTTTTTCTTTAGACATTTCCACAAAAACGAGATTATATTCAGGAATAATGGACCTGTATACTAAGAAAACAGGAGCTGTAATTATTCAAGTGTTATTTTTCAGATACTTTTGCTGCTAAAATTATACCAAAGCGGTGTCTTTCAGCCAGCTGGAATCTATCTGATCCACAAGAGAATAGTGATGAAAAACAAGATGGTGACTTATTTTATGCTTCTGTTGCCAGACTTTTGATTATCTGTCTTCATCTGGCCAAGAACTGAAACGTCTGTCTGACCGACATGCTAACCGGTCAATCGCAGTTTCTTTTGCTTTTACATGCAGTTTCTCTGAAATACAGTTCTACCTGCCTGGTACCTTGTAAACATGACTTTGCAGCGCTGTGCTGCCGGCAGCATTGATCTGAATGTGCAGGCATCCTGAGGTTTTGGGTCAGTTACATGGAACCTGCACTGTTTATTGATCGGACAGGAAAGGGCTCATTTTAAGCACTTGGAACGGTCAGTCCGTCTCAGTCTATTGACTGCAGGATGCAGAACATTTAGAGCTGCTATTTATATCTGTCATGCACAGACCAGCTTTGTGAGACACCCACATGTTATTGCTCTTTAAAAGCTCAGGAGTATTAATAGAGAGTTTCTTAACTTTGTCTTAGATACACTACCAATCAACATTTTCGGGTCAGTAGAAATTAAAGTGCCCCAATTATGCTATTTTAAAGGCTCTTATTTTTGTTTTGCATGTTTCCTAGAATAGGTTTACATGCATCCAAAGTCCAAAAACACCTTAATTTTCTCATAATATACATTGCACATCATCTCATTTCTCAAAGAGTCTGAAAACGGTTAGTTTGAAGATTCAGTCTCTTTAAACTCCTCCTTTCTGAGAGCCTGCTGTGCTCTGATTGGTCAGACGGCCCAGTCTGTTGTGATTGGTCGACCGCTTACAGCATGCATCGAAAACGATATGCCTATTACCATATCGGAATTTCAGCTCCAGATCGTCTTCAGCGCTTGATACACAGTGAAAATAACAGTAATGATGGCGTCGGTTTTACCATATCAGTTCGAGAGCGAGTCTCATCCTTTTAAAGTGGATTTGCTTTGGCAGCGCAGAGAACAGCATCTTCTCGACATGTCAACAACATGAACCAAACTCTTTCAGTCTCAGCTACAACTACAGTGTTTAAGGACGGGGCAAAGTCAGGGTTGCCAGGTTTTCACAACAAAACCCGCCCAATTGCTACTCAAAACTAGCCCAATCGCGTCCCCTGGTAAAAATCGCGCCCCGTGGGGTAAAAGCCACCTTTTTTGGTAGAGTTCCCCTAGTAAAATTAGCATTCCAGGGGCTAAATATCATTTTATTGGGGTCGCTTTAACCCACGGACATGAAAAAACAACCCTTGGCAACACTGTTAATGTAGCCCAATTCTGCGGGAAAACCGCAGACTTGGCAACACTGGTCAAAGTAGATGTTGTTCGCTGGCAGCCAATGAAGACCATAGTCTGGCATTATGCAAATTTGTTACAAATTTACATAGATTCAAGCAGGAAGTAAGACTGGAATTACTGATGATTCATTTCAGCAGTTCAGAATCAATTCTTTCTTTTAGGAGACAATAACTTCATTTTTTCGTGCACTTTGATCTTTAAAACTTTGCAGACCTTTTACATTCACAGACAGCTATATTACACAATATGTGAAAGATAATATCCGAAAAAGCATAATAGGGTCATTTTAATGCTTTGATTCAGCAAGGACACATTAAATTGATCAGAAGTGACAGTAAAGACTTTTATAATGTTACGAAAAGATTTACATTTCAAATAAACACTGTTCTTTTGAACTTTTTATTCATCTTACTTGCCTCAAATGAACCTGCGTGTGTGTGTGTGTGTGTGTGTGTGTTGTCCCTTTACAGGATTATAGTGTAGGATGTGTGTAGTTCTCCACACAGAAGGAGAGCGTGTGGCTTTTTGGTCATAAGAAGTGAGGATTCAGGATAAAGAGATTAGACCTCATGCAGATTACATGCTATTCATATTTTAGGCAAAAGGCACTTGTCTGAACGAACGCCTTGTGTGTGTGACCATGAGAGAGGTTATATCTGAACCTTATCCTATTTTAATTAAATCAAGACTTTATTTGTAATTACAAGCTTAGAGAATCATTTATAAAGGAATAAACTACAAGATACCAACTCGCTTGCAAACCTACATTTTTAAAGCACACAACAGTTTCAAAATTCATATTTGAAGAATGGCTACACTCTACAAAGTTATTTAGGACACACACACACATGGGTTTTCATGTTTTAAAGGGACATTCATAAACTTTGATTTTTTTATTGTACAAACTGTATATTCTGTCCACTAACCCTAACCCTACCCATTACAGAAAACCTTCAAAAAACATCACTTAGTATGGTTTATAAACTGTTTTCCTCACGAAGACCAAAAAAAAAATCCCCACAAGGAGAAGGATTTCGGATATTGCCATTGTTGTGGACACACACAAACACACACATTCTCTTTCTCACACATTCTCTCTCTCACTCACACACACACACACACACACACACACACACTATTAGCTGCTCCTCGAGGCCGTGTGAAACGTGACTTTCAGCTGCTGAAGGTGTTGAGATTTAGGTTGGATTTCAGTAAACTACTGTCAAACCAGATGGAAAGAAACTCAAATTATTTGCATCTCATTTACATTTATTTGCATTTGGCAGATGCCAAGCAACTTACATTGCATTCAGGTTATGCATTTTGTATCACTTCATGAATTGAATCGATCTGGTGCCAATCTTTTGAGTTGACATCAGAATGAAATCCAATGTGAAATCAAATTAAACTCTTAATGCATGTTTCTGCTTTAAATAGCATCTTTGATTTAAATGTCAGTAGCTAAAATACTGTTAGAGTTCAGTTCATGCCTGAATCAGTTCAGAATGTCTGATTCATTGAATCAGTTTGATTAAAAACTGATTCAGTGATTCATTTCTATCATCACTCAAAAATGTGCCATGTTAAAATGTTAAAAAGTAAATATTGCTGCATATTACTATTGATGCAAATAAATAAATGCTATTTTGTGCCTTGATTTCAATTGTATTTTAGTTCTTACATTATTTTTAATCAAATCACAAATGACTCTTAAGTCATTCAGAGAAGATACATATACTACCGTTGAAAAGTATGAGGTTTGTATTTTTTTTTTTACATTTAATTTATTATTATTATTATTATCAATGTTGAAAACAGTTCTGCTTCATATTTTTGCGGCAGTCGTGATACATATTTTCCAGGATTCTTTGATGAACGAAGTTGAACAGTTCAAAAGAACAGCATTTATTTGAAACAGAAATATTTTATAATAATGTGAAAGTCTTTCCTGTCACTTTAATGATCAATTTAATGCATCCTTTCTGAATAAAAGTTTTCATTTTTTTCAAACAACAACCCCAAACTTTTGAATGGCAGTGTACACATTGAGATATAAACTGAGTATTATTTTATCTCCCAGTATTTAAAGACTTTTAATAGTTTGTGTATGTGTGCAACCGTAGTATTGTATGTTTTTTTTTTTTTACACTCTTATGTAATTGCTCTGAGGGTTGATCTTGGCTCTGCACCATCTGTTTTAATTCTGCATGTTTCTCAGTAATGAGGCGCTAAAACACCAGCTCGTTGAGATTAGCAGCTGGCCAGTAATGCTGTCTGTCGAGGACAAATGCACTGATCCAGCCTACTTGCGTTATGTCTTTATGCCATATTGACATGAAGGGAATCTTGACTAGAACCTGCTTTAACCCAGTTTATTAGACCAGCAACCATTCTTTTAAGACACACTAATTAAAGACTCCCCCAAGAGCTCATTATAACACTAATTTGTTTTGTGCAGAAGCTGAGTGATGAGTAATTGTTTTCTAATTGTATTTCCACATGAAATATAAATAAGATACCACCAAATGAAATTAAGTGTGTTATATTCACATTATAACTCAGACATCTTATATAAAATGCACAACTGCTCTTTCATTAATAAATAATTTAAATTACAACCAACAGTGATTCTCAGCTGTACATGTTTTTACATATACACCGGGAATGATGGCACGAGGAGACGTGAGTGGCTCTGTGCTGATGTCTAATATGAGCAAATTCAACTTGACATTTACTTGAATGCATTTGGCAGCCGCTTGTTTTTTCAAAGCAACTTGCATATTTTCATTTATGCACTACCATTACAAAGTTTGGGGTCAGAAAATTATTTGTTTTATTCAGAAAGGATGCATTAAAGGGGTTGTTGATTATGATTTCACTTTTTTAACTTTAGTTAGCGTGTAATGTTGCTGTCTGAAGGAAAAGGAGATTGCTTTTAAAGAATTCGCTGTATAAGGACTACAACAAACGGCTGGTAGGGACTACAACGAGCTTATTCCCGGGTTGGTGACATCACTAACCCTAAAATTTACATAAACTCCGCCCCCGAGAACACACAACAAAGAGGGTGAGGCCATGTTGGGCTGCTTTAGAGAAGAGGAAGAGTTGTTGTAGTAGAGTGTTGTTGACATGCCGTCATTTTACGCCGGACTGCTTCACAAACGAGGGTCAATTCAATGCTGGATTTGCACAAAAGATTAACATGACGGCACATGCTAGTCGATGAGTTGAATCAACTCCACAGCAACTACATAAATTTATCCACTAACCGTTCAGAAACATCCAGTTTCATTCTAAAAGTTGTAACTTCTTCCTGAGTCTCTCCATCAGTGTCGACTCCGGTTTGAACAATGTAAGGCTGAACACCATTACTGACAATCCTCATTTTGGCTGTGTGAGATTCTCCAGCTTTGTTGTTGTTGAGCAACCGAAGCGTGAGCTGTTAAAGCTCCGCCCTCTTCTGGAAAGGGGGTGGGAGCAGCAGCTCATTTGCATTTAAAGGGACACACACAAAAACGGCGTGTTTTTGCTCACACCCAAATAGGGGCAAATTTGTCAAGCTATAATAAATGATCTGTGGGATATTTTGAGCTGAAACTTCACAGACACATTCTGGGGACACCAGAGACTTATATTACATCTTGTGAAGGGAGCATTATAGGTCCCTTTTAAATTGGTCATTAAAGTGACAGTAAAAACACTTTTCTTATGAACTTTCTATTCATAACAGAATCCTGAAAAAATGTATCAGTTTCCAGAAAAATATGAAGCAGCACAACATTGATAACAATCAGAAATGTTTCTTGAGCATCAAATCATCATATTAGAATGATTTCTGAAGGATCGTGTGACACTGAAGGCTGGAGTAATGATGCTGAAAATTCAGCTTTGATCACAGGAATAAATTACATTTTAAAATATATTAAAATAGAAAACAGTTATTTTAAATTGTAATAATATTTCACAATATTCCTGTTTTTACTAAAGACTTATTAGTAAAAAGTTTTTACCAACCCCAGACCTTTCAACGATAGTGTACATTTTGTGCATTTTGTGGTGTTTGATATGAAAATGATATAAGATTATTTATTGACCATGATCTATAACTGTTGTCAAGTTTTTGCCTGTTTAATGTTAATGTATTTTAAATGTTAAGTTGCTACAATTTCCCTTTTTTTAACCATTTCATATAGATTAGTAGTAGTAGTATTTACATGTTAATATGCATTTTATTATGAATATTCTACTTACTATGTTTATGATTGTTAAAAAATCCCTGGCATTTGTCCTGTGGTAATGTGCTCGTATTGACACCTGTCCAGTACAGGCTCTTTTACACTGTAAGTAAAGGTAAATGTTGCCGTCATGTTGGGGAGCATTCAGTATGAAAAAACACAACAAAACATTAGTTTGTTGAAGAACATGGGTCGGTTTGATTTCATGGAGAGGCTGCTGCTATTGGCTAGATTAGTAACCATGGTAACTGTCTTGTGGTTGGACTGCACTTTCGTTCCCATAATAAGCAGAGAAATACGTTGAGGAACTGGATGGAAATAACTGGATGGTGTCCTCAAGCAATACATGTGATTCTTTCCTTTTTCAACGCAGTGCATTTGTGTATCATTATTTACTCACTGTCATGTCATGTCAAACCTGTATGGAGCTCAGCAACTGTACAGCAATGCCCTAGTTTCTCAGGATGAAGCACTCGCGTTATTCTTCAGAAAATGTTCAAAACTATAGTTCATTATTCACTCAGCTTTGCAGTGTTTGGACAGCGAGCATCAGATGAGTGAGTGTGTGTGTGTGTGTGTGTGGTCAGTACAGTGAGTATCTGTCTCTGTGACATGCTGGGACAAATGCATCTGTCAGTGAGAGACGCATCCATTGCGCCCTGTCACTCTGAGACAGACCTCCATACTGACATCTCTCTCTCTCTCTCTCTCTCTCTCTCTCTCTCTCTCTCTCTCTCTCTCTCTCTCTCTCTCTCTCGCGCTCTCGCTCTCGCTCTCTCTCTACACAGAGGAATGATGAGGAGGCTGTCGTGGACAGAGGAGGCACTCGATCCATGCTTAAGGCTGGACTGGAGAAGGAGGAGCTAGAAGGTAAACACACACACACATTTGTTTTTGTGAATTGTGGGGACATTCCTTAGGCGTAATGGTTTTTATACTGTACAAACTGTATTTTCTATCGCCCGACACTACCCCACCCCTAAACCTACCCATCACAGGAAACTGTGCGCATTTTTACTTTCTCAAAAAACTCATTCTGTATGATTTATAAGCCTTTTGAAAAATGGGGACATGGAGTAATGTCCTCATAAGTCACCTTCTCCTTGTAATACCTGTCATACCCATGACATTATACAAATTTGTGTCCTGATATGTCACAAAAACACACACACACACACTCACACATACACACTCTCTCACACAGAATTAAAGCATTACTTTTTGCAATTAATTTTATTTTTATTTTATGTATTTACTTCGTTGCACCAAATTCTAAGGCAGCACTGCATGTACACTAGTGTTCAAAAGTTTGGGGTCAGTAAGATTTTAAGACTTTTATTCAGTAAGGATCCATTAAATTGATCAGAAGTGACAGACATTTTTAATGTTACAAAAAAAATTCTGTTTTAATTAAATGCTGTTCTTTCTATTCATCAAAAAGTCCTTAAACTTATCATGGTTTCCTCAAAATTATGAAGCAGCACAGCTGTTTTCAGGATTGATAATGATAAGAAATGTTTCTTGAGCAGCAAATCAGAATATAATGATTTCTTAAGGATCATGTGACACTGAAGACTGGAGTAATGATGCTGAAAATTCAGCTTTGATCACATGAATAAATTATATTTTACAATATATTCACACAGAAAACAGTTATTTTAAATTCTAATATTATTTCACTATTTTTATTGTATTTTTGATCAAATAAATGCAGCCTTGGTGAGCAAAAAAAATAAAAATAAAAAAATCTACTGAACCCAAACTTTTGAAAGGTATTGTATCTGTTGTAGACAATCCCAGAATGCTTTGAAATAACCCCAGTGGAAAAAAAACAATGTCATAGATGGTGGTTAAATTGAGAAACATGTCAAATCTATATTTAATTTGCTTATTCATGTACGTCCCACCCATGCGAGAACAATAAAAAATAGTCTAATTTGCTATGTATTTTAAGCTAACCTCAAAATCTATTGAAATCAATTGTGAATTAAAAAAAATTCTGTTAGATTTTATTTTCAAACGATTCTTTCATTGTAGCAATTCTGAAGTCTAGCATCAAAATGGCAGCTTCCAGTGTAGGAAACGTCAATCTGTGACGTGACATTAGTCAGTTGCAGAAGTAAAGCTCATCCTGTAGCTGCTGTCTCTCTCATACACACAATAATAAGCAGCTCCAGAGCAAATGCTCAGAGAAGTTAATGCTATGTCTGAGAGGAAAGTCTGTGGGTGGCAAATCAAGGGCACCAGCGTGGCCTGACAGAAGAGACGTGTGTGTTTATCTGCCTCTGAAATGACACGAACAGAAAAGACTGGTGGGAGGATGGAGAGCATTTCACAGGGGAAAAAGAGCAGCTACTCGAAGCGTCTTCTCAAAGGACTGCAGATGACGTCAGCTGCTCTTCTGCCCCTGGATGAGCTATTTTTACATCCTGCCGGTGAGAAAGAGACAGGAACAGAGAGAATAATTACACTATCGAAATTATAATAATAAATGGGTCATCAGTATCTAAATAGAGGCTCCATATCCTACACACCTCTGAAATAATCATATGCTTTTCTGTTTATTTTTGTACCTGCCTTATTTGCATTAATTATTGTAAATATGCATTTCTAACTTTGGCTGATAAACTTGAAGACCTCATTGTGTGTCATGATGAGCACAGTTTTCTTAAATTTTTTTTCTCTATTGAAGCATTTATGCATTTTTAAATGTTTTTATCTAAAGCGACTTGCATTGCTTTAAAAAAAAAAACTATATATATATATATATATTTTTTTTAAATATTTTATATAGAATTATATCACATCTTGTGAAAAGGAGCATTATAAGTCCCATTTAAAGCAAACAGACATGAACTAAAAGCCCTAAATGTCCCATTTTGATATCATGGGGGCTTTGAATACAATGGTTGGTCAAGAAAGTGTCACTGATTCATTATAGTGGTTTGGCAAGTTGTAAGATGCAAATGTAAAATCCACTTTCCAGAACTCAATAGCTGAAGCTCAGCGGTTCTGAGTCTTCATGATGTGTCATGACAGCAGTCGGTCTCATGCAGGAGACATATTCACTGTTCTCCTGCATTTCGCTGAAACGACAGGCTGGCATTATGTGGATATTACCCAGAATTCCATGCAATAATGAGCCAACTGTCAATGTATAGGCCTATATTAGACTGAGTTGTGTTGAAAATATTGCTTGTGACAGCAAAAATATGACTTTTCTCCTCACTCACTGTGGCTTGTAAATACATTTGCAGTTTCAGCTTGTGGATACATGTCATTTATTCAGATTCAGACACGTTTTATAACCCAGTGAACACTAAGCAGCTGTAAGCTCACAAAATGGTACTTAAACACTTGAGGTTATTTTCTGGATATTTTCTGGTGCTTGAAGTTGATGTGACAGTTTCAAAATATCATATAGTAAGTATATACTAAAATAACACTGCTCTGATATTCCAGTATGGTGTTTTTGATCACAGACAAGTCCCTTTAAGACTTTATAAAGTCTTTATCTGAATCTTGTAAGCTTCTTCACATCATCTTGAGTTTGAAATGTCATGACTTTGTAAACATAAGTTGTCAACCTTATAAAGTCTAAAGCTTTAGAAATCGATATAAGCTCATGTCATTGAGCCATTTCCCATTGCAGGACGATGCTATGCAATGTTATGCAATTCAAACACACCATTAGAGCTTTAGTGATGTAATTTAAGCCTCATTTCATCCAGCTTTCAGCCATTTTTAACTGACAGGAAGAGGAAATCTCTGTTGTCTGTAGGTTGGCATTAGTCTGTATATGTTGTGTGTGTGTGTGTGTGTGTGTGTGTGTGTGTGTAAGCTTACGTACAGATGTTATGTCAACATTTAAACCCATGCTGCTCGACCTCTCAATCATTCAAATGCAATTAAAGTGAGTGATTAAATAAATATGGGTTAAATATGTTTGGTAAATTAAATTTTTCCATTGCAAGGTGAAATACAGAGTGAACTAAAAAAGCAGTACACTTTAAAATCTAGTGAGCTGCCTACCTAGACAGCAATTTAAGGTATCATATGTTTAAGGTAGCATCCGTATACCAAACTGTAGGCAGCCGTATAATTATTTTATAATTATATTTTTTTAATTCATAATTATGCAGGATAATCATTCCAAATGAGCCACAGCATAATTATGCTGCCTTCTAAGACACCTTCTTTTGGCCAAGTACTAAAGCAGCACTGCATGTCTTTTATGGAAAAGACAAACCCAAACGCAATGCAACAGAGTCAGTCAGTCAGTCAGTCAGTCAAAAAAAAAAAAAAAAAAAAATCGAGACTGTTTAAAGTTAATTATAAAAGTTGATTATGTTAAAATATTGATTACAAATGTACTTATATTTCAATCACTGCTGGAAAATATTGTGAAAAAATATTTTGCTCAATATTTGCTGCTTTCATTACTTTTTTTGTCTTTTATTTGTAAATATTGTGTGTTTTATGCTCAATATAAGACCAGTTAGTATGTTTGTTACATGTGCACTCTGTTTTGGACTTGTGTTGTACCATTTCCCACCACTAGTTTGTCACCATAGTTACAGATCACCCTAATCATCACATCCAGCTGGTTTCAATCACCCACCTCGTTTGTCATTGTATATAAGCCCTGTGTTTTCAGTCCTGTATTGTTTGTGATTAGCGTGGTTGTGTTTCCTGTGAACCTGTTTGTGGATTACCTTGCCTGTGGTTTTAGTAAAACCTGTTATTCTTGAATCTTTCTTGTCGTGCGTATGCTTGCAACCAGCAACTGTAACAATGTTCCAAATGTTTGAGGTTTTATTTCAGTGAATGTTATTACTGTTGTTGAAAAATCCTACTTACCAAATGACCTCAGAACATGATCTAAAATGTGAAAAATTATGATTTAATATACGCTCACCGGCCACTTTATTAGGTACACCCGTTCAACTGCTTGCTAACGCAAATATCTAATCAGCCAATCACATGGGAGCAACTCAATGCATGTAGACATGATCAAGATGATCTGCTGAAGTTCAAACTGAGCATCAAAATGGAGAAGAAAGATGATTTAAGTGACTTTGAAAGTGGCATATGCCAGACGGGCTGGTCTGAGTATTTCAGAAACTGCTGATCTACTGGGATTTTCACACAACAGCCATCTCTAGGGTTTACAGAGAATGGTCCGAAAAAGAGAAAATATCCAGTAAGCGGCAGATCTGTGGATGAAAGTGCTTTGTTGGTGCCAGAGGTCAGACTGGTTTGAGCCAATAGAAAGGCAACAGTAAGTCAAATAACCTCTCGTTTCAACCGAGGTCTGCAGAAGAGCATCTCTGAACGCTCAACACGTCCAACCTTGAAGCAGATGGACTACAGCAGCAGAAGACACACCGGTGACACTCCTGTCAGCTGAGAACAGCAAACTGAGGCTACAATTCACACAGACTCGCCAAAACTGGACAATAGAAGATTGGAAAAACATTGTCTGGTCTGATGAGTCTCGATTTCTGCTGCAACATTCAGATGGTACGGTCAGAATTTGGCGTGAACAGCGTGAAATCATGGATCCATCCTGCCTTGTGTCAACGGTTTAGGCTGCTGGTGGTGTAATGGTGTGAGGGAGATTTTCTTGGCACACTTTAGTACCAACTGAGTATCGTTTAAACGCCACAGCCTACCTGAGTATTGTTGCTGACCATGTCCGTCACTTTATGATCGTCTGATGGATACTTCCAGCAGGATAATGCGCCAAGTCACAAAGCTCAAATAATCTCAAACTGGTTTCTTGAACATGACTAGAGTTCACTAAACTCAAATGGCCTCCACAGTCTCCAGATCTCAGTCCAATAGAGCAGCTTTGGGATGTGCTGGAACGGGAGATTCGAATCATGGATGTGCAGCCGACAAATCTGCAGCAACTGTGTGATGCCATCATGTCAATATAAACCAAAATCTCTGAGGAACGTTTCCAGCACCTTGTTGAATCTCTGCCATGAAGAATTAAGGCAGTTATGAAGGCAAAAGAGGTCCAACACTGTACTAGAAAGGTGTGCCTAATAAAGTGGCCGGTGAGTGTAGATTTTACATTCTCTGAGTCCCTGTCTGTTTGCTTTTGATCAATAGGTCACAGGACTCTGTATATCGGCGTTCATGTTCCTCTGGGCAGAAAAACCCATCGACGCCATCGGCATCACGGACACCGACACAGGAAGAGAAGCAGGGAGAGAGACTCAGGGGTCGAAGACGGACGAGAATCACCTTCATACAGTAAGAGTCCATCCTTCCTTCAATGCATGCTGTTACTTTTCTTCCTCAGTATTTTTGTCTTGTTTTCCAGTACAAATATCTGAACATTCTTAGATACATTTGAGACACAAAATGACTGAAAAACAAAAGTGGAAATTCAAAATTAACCAAATTTTACCATATTTTTTGGCAGATTTTTTTTTTTTTTTGTTTAAAGCTCAAACTCAGTTAAATTTGATACATATTTAATATCTTATGTAATTTCGAATTTCAAGTAAATGTATCTTGAATTAAGCATGTTTAGATGTTTGTACTGGAAAACAAAACAAAGATACGGAAACACTGTATATTAAGGTCATTAATGCATTAAAAGCATAGTTTACACTGAAAATGAAAATTAAGTCATCATTTACTCACCCTGCTGTGGGTCTAATGTCGTATGCCCTTCTTTCTTTTATGGACCACAAAAGGAGAAATGTTAAAAAATGTCCCGCTCAAGCTCGTCCATATAATGGCAGTGAATAGCAACCAGCATCAAGCTTTTAAAAAAGACGCAAAAGTATCACAGAATGATCCCATGAAACATGTGTCGTATATTCCAAGTGTTCTGGAGGTTTACGATAGTGTTTGGTGAAAAACAAGCCAAAATTGAATGCATTATTTAAAGAAAGTCCTCACTTTGGCTGTTCTATGCTTGACTGCATGTTCGTGAGACACTATTAGCGCTGCAGTTCACTCTGACTCGCCCAGAAAAACACAAGTTGTGAGAAATCAAGATTAATAAAAAATGCAACATGTAGGCCTAATACAGTGCCTAGAAATCCCAGTAAAGTATCTGTGTACTTTCTTCACTGAGTTAAATATCTCCGGACTGGAACTCTGTTTGTCTGATGACAGTCAGAATGACTGTTGACAGATGTGAACGCTATGACTTTGTGTTATGACGAACACAATTACCTAGTTCTGGCATGAAACTCTAGATGGTGCAGGCTGATAGGTCTTTAACTTATTTGGTAGCGATAATATTATCTACATTGCATAGCTCATTGGTTGCCATCGCATCAGCAGCCAATGAGCTGCGGCTCAACATTCAAACAAACACTGGTAGTGTTGCTGTAAGCAGTATGCAGCACGCTTTCAGAAACCCTCCACCTTCCCCAGCTCCACCTGAGTCTCTCCATCAGTGTCCGACTCCGGTTAAGACTGAACACCGTTACTGACAATCCTCATTTTGGCTGTGTGAGATTCTCCAGCTTTGTTGTTGTTGAGCAACCGAAGCGTGAGCTGTTAAAGCTCCGCCCTCTTCTGGAAAGTGGGGGAGGAGCAGCAGCTCATTTGCATTTAAAGGGACACACACAAAAACGGCGTGTTTTTGCTCACACCCAAATAGGGGCAAATTTGACAAGCTATAATAAATGATCTGTGGGGGATTTTGAGCTGAAACTTCACAGACACTTTCTGGGGACACCAGAGACTTATATTACATCTTGTGAAAAGGGCATTATAGGTCCTATTTGAAGCTTGATGCTGGTCTCTATTCACTGCCATTATATGGACGAGCATGGGCGCGAGCAGACCTTTTTTTTTATTTTTTTTTATTTCTCCTTTTGTGGTCTGAAAAAGAAAGAAGGGCATCCGACATTAAAACAACACCACGGTGAGTAAATGATGACTTCATTTTCATTTTAGGTTGAAATATCCCTTTAACTAACATTATTATTTATACAGTATTTTTTTGTTCTGTTTGATGTCTTCTTCTGTTCCTTCTGATGCCCTTTCATCATTTCTTTTTGTCTTTGACGGTCTGTCCTATTTGATTATGTTTCTTTGATGTGCGCTCTCTCTGTGTGTTCTGGTCTCTGATCTGGACAGGCTCACAGTCGTATTGCTCCTTTAGCAGCTCATCACTATGACTCAGCAGGGACAAGTCCAAATTATTTCCTGTGGTGTATTATTGTCAACATAACTTGTGTTATTTTGGCTCTCTGATGCCTTTTTAGCTGATATTGTATGACTATTTTAGCCATGTGACCTTTTCAACTGAGCTGAGTGGCTTATTAAAACAGTTGAAATGATGTGTCACAGATACTCCCTCTCAGAGGGTTCAGTTTCTGCTGGGCACTGAGGATGATGATGAAGAGCACATACCACACGACCTCTTCACTGAGCTGGATGAGATCTGCCTCCGTGATGGAGAGGATGCTGAGTGGAGAGAAACCGCCAGGTACTGAACCATGCGACTTAGTCATGTGATGTCACCTCAAACACATTCATACTGTGTTCATGACATGTTGTAATTACCATAATTGTGAGATGACAACCCGTGACGTTCTTTAATCTGCAGCAGTCAGGTGGTACAAGTTAGAGCTCTCAGAAAATTCCCAGTTTACAAGTTGTAATTACGAGTTCTACGAAGACCTGAATGCTTTTTACAAGTTAGAATCTCGTAATTATGGTATCCGATATGGCGTGAACGCACATTTTGTCATTTAATAAGCATTTATGGGTCAACGACAAATAAGGATGTCTGAGAAAATGAAAAGTATTTTAAAAATCTAGTTTAGAATGCATGTGCATTTTTAAAATATAATTTTTATAATCTTGATTATTCAGTGACCCTAAAAGAAATTGCCGTTATCATCTAGTAGAAAGTAAACATTTTATAATTTTAATGTTATTAAAGCTCTGATTTTTTTAAAATGATTTTTATTAAATGATTTTATTCAGTGACTCTCCATTTTCAAGGAAATGTTTTACATTTTTATTTTATTTTTATTTATAGTTAAAGATCTTTAGCTCTGATATTTAAAAAAAATCTGATATCTGATATTTAAAAAAAGTTAGTGTAGTATAAACAACATACAGGAAGCATTTTGTTGTCATGTGACCAGTCCAAGAACAGGAAATTACATCACAGAGAAGGCCCACTGTAGGCCCTCATGGCCACATGTCAAGGTCAATACATGTAATTTTTTTAAAATATCAGATATTTTAATATATGTTATGGTTAGTTCAGGTTGTCAAGTGGTGAAATAGCAAGAAAATGTTATTATAATCTAAAAAATGGCCAATTTGAATATTGTTTTTGAGCATAATGAAAGACATCCACTCAGAAGTTTTCCAGGTGTTAAGGGAAATATTTTAGGATTTTTACTTGATGATTACACAGATATAGAGTCTTTTATTCTTTTTCTTTTTCTTTTTTGTCAAAAATTATATAGATGTTTTTCAAAATGCATGAAACCAACCTGATGAATACAAAGATTACATTTTGCCCACAAATATTTAGCCCACAAATATTTAATCAATATTTTTTGGCTTTTGACATGATGTGTTAATGTTTTTCGGGGATTGATTCTTGGCTGCTCTGATATGAGCATGAGGGATGCATTAAATCTGTTGAGCAGCATTAGTCTAAGAGAGCTGAGATTATATAAAGAACCATTGTTGTGTAATAAAACAGAAAGGCTAAATACAGCACTTATAATGATGATGATGTTTTCTACATTGTCATATGGCGTCACATCTAAGTGCACTCAGCATGGGAATTATTTGTATTTTTTTTCATGAAGTACAGAAAATATGTAAACTGTAGTTCTTTATATCCAAAAATATGAAATATTCACATGAAACAACATAAATTATCATTTGCTTATTCAGTTACAAAGAAGGGCATTACAAAAATACCCTGAAAGTCAAAAATAATTATTTTTCACCTGCATGTCATCGCAAACACTGAATGACATATTTGACATAGGAAATAAAGGACGTGTGGCTTGTGTGCTATATTCTGATTCTTCTGGATTAGTACGAGAGCTTCATGTGAAGGTTCAGTTCTGAATTGCATCTTGAAGCTCTTATTTTCCACATGCATTGGTCGTCTGTCATTGCTTTTAACTCTGTCCAGGTGGCTGAAGTTTGAAGAGGACGTGGAGGACGGCGGCGAGCGCTGGAGTAAACCGTACGTGGCCACGCTCTCTCTGCACAGCCTCTTTGAGCTGCGGAGCTGCATCCTCAACGGCACCGTCATGCTGGACATGAGGGCCAGCTCTCTGGAAGAGGTCGCAGGTAGAGTTTTCTGTACTTTTACACTTATGCATTTAGCTGACGCTTTTATCCAAAGTGACTTACAAGAGAGGAGCAAAGCAGTTCGTCAAGGAGCCAACTATAGTCATAATATAAAATATTTATTTGACAACTAAATTAGGAAGCAGATGCAGGGAAGATTTTTTGTGTGTTTTATGTTAAAGAGATGCAAGAAATGCAAGAACTGATTCCAATGGGCTATAAAAACATTTTTGGCGAAATCTGTCATTTCTAGGTCATATTTATTCCAAAAATTTATTAAAAAAAGGAAATAATACAAAAAAAAATAGACTTTTTAGGACAAATGCATTGACATTATTTTTGTGAGAATTGCATTTCCCCAAATAATCCTTATTAATGCAAAAAAGAAAATTTCAGCATTCTGTTTGGGAGCTTGTTTCTGCCACTAAATAAAAAATAAAAAAGGTAAGTGCAACTTTTTATCTCACAATTCTGAATTGTGAGTTATAAAGTCAAAATTGTGAGTTATAAAGTCAGAATTGCGAGATATAAAGTCAGAATTGCGTGATATAAAGTCTGAATTGTGAGATATAAAGTCAGAATTGTGAGTTATAAAGTCAGAATTGTGAGTTATAAAGTCAGAATTGCGTGATATAAAGTCAAAATTGTGAGTTATAAAGTCAGAATTGCGAGATATAAAGTCAGAATTGCGTGATATAAAGTCTGAATTGTGAGATATAAAGTCAGAATTGTGAGTTATAAAGTCAGAATTGTGTTATAAAGTCTGAATTGTGAGTTATAAAGTCAGAATTGCGTGATATAAAGTCAAAATTGTGAGTTATAAAGTCAGAATTGCGTGATATAAAGTCTGAATTGTGAGTTATAAAGTCAGAATTGTGTTATAAAGTCAGAATTGTGAGATATAAAGTCAGAATTGTGAGTTATAAAGTCAGAATTGTGAGTTATAAAGTCAGAATTGCGTGATATAAAGTCAGAATTGTGAGTTATAAAGTCAGAATAGCATGATATAAAGTCAGAATTGCGAGTTATAAAGTCAGAATTGCGTGATATAAAGTCTGAATTGTGAGATATAAAGTCAGAATTGCGAGGGGAAAAAAAGTCAGAATTGTGAGTTTATATCCCGCAATTATGACTTTATTTCTCGCAATTGTGAGTTTATATCTCCCAATTCTTAGAAAAACATTCAGAATTGTGAGAAAAGTCGCAGTTACCTTTTATTTTTTATTTAGTGGCTAAAACTAGTTTCTGTAATTCTGAGAGCTGTAATGCGAACTGTAAACTATTTATACAACATTTACTGAACTTCCTTTACATTGATTTATATATAAAAAAAAAGCACAAACATTTTTTACTGTAATACAGTGCTTGAAAAATATTGTCAAAATGCAAAATAAGTAGTGCTGTCTATAGATTAAAAAATAACTAATTAATCACACATTTTTCTGTAATTAATCGCGATTAATAGTGCCTAACATTAAAATGTTGGTTACACTTTATTTCGATGGTCCACCTTAGACATTCTACTAACTATAAGTAACTTTGCAACTACTAGTTGACATGTAGTTGGAAAGTTACTCATAGTTAGTATAATGTCTAAAGTGGACTATCAAAATAAAGTGTAACCTAAATTTGTAATATATTTTGTATTGTATTGATTTTATTATTTTTTCATTGTTTTTGACCCATGTTACCTTGTATTTTGATAAATAAGTTTATGAAACTAACAATTTACATACCAGTAAAACTTTACAATTGTTGATTCTAATTTTTTATAACACAACAAAAAGCTTTATTTCCTTTTTGTAAAATATAATTGGTTGTTTTTCTCTTTTGATTGTGAGGCGAACTGTGACCTGAACATGTCCCTGTGAGATTCATCCTTTTATTCTTTGCGGTGCTTATAAAATGTTTGCCATCTTTGGTCAAATGAGCTTTCCTTGTCAAATTATCACATTGTAATAGGCTGTGGATGTGTCAGCGCTGGTATGTCGCTGAGGAACACCTTAAACTGAGTTCAACACTTTAATCTCTGTGGTATTGGTGTAAGACAGCTCAAGCCATGTGTACAGACTCACAGTGTTTAAAGCTCAGCTAATTGACACACATGTACAAAGATTTAGTGTTCGGCTTCTGAGCATCAATATTTCATGAGTTGAGCCTGAGAAAGTGTTGCAGATTCATTAGCATATAGAAGAGGAAAGTTAAAATTAAGTTAAATGGGAGACTGAGGGTTTTTATTTCTCTGAATGTTTCGCAATTCTGACTTTATAAATCGCAATTATGACTTTATATCACGCAATTCTGAGAAAAAAATCAGAAGTGCGAGATGTAAACTCGCAATTGCGAGAAAAAAGTCAGAATTGTGAGATAAAAAGTCACAAATTGCCTTTTTTATTTTTTATTTTGTGGTGGAAACAAGCTTCCATACTTTAAAGTCTTGACTAAAAAAAATCTGATTCAACATTTCCACCATTATTGCTCAGGGGATAAAAAAAAAAACAGGTCATCCAACACAACATCAAGAGGAGATCATGCTGTGGAAATGCATTGTCTTTATCGCTTGGTGTCAGTCATGAATTATACAGCGTTTGCACCTTCTCACTTTCTTAAGCATGTGAATTTTGCATAACTCAAAGCTGTTCTGCCTCTTCAGATACATGAGACGGATCTCTGAGCAGCTGCTCCTTCGGTTGTCATCAAGATCAATGTCAGTTTCTGATGCAGAGTTCAAGGAACATCTGCAAAAATAGGCACAGATTAGTTTTTTGCCAAACATTTAGCACAGATTAGCCATTTAAAGAGCACATTAGCTCCGTATCAAGACAGCACTGGCCAGACATATGCCTTGTGGGGAATTTGTGCCGTTAGGAATCCATAATTCTATTTATTATTCAGGTTTGAAATGAATAATTAACACTTTGGTGCAGCATATGAAGTTGAATATACCATTAGTCAGCATTATAACACTGCACATCTTTGCTGCTGTTTTAAAAATGACAATGAACATGTGAAAACAAGATCTTACCGACATCAGGTGATTGCAAAACTACAACCCGAATTCCGGAAATGTTGGGACGTTTTTTAAATTTGAATAAAATGAAAACTAAAAGACTTTCAAATCACATGAGCCAATATTTTATTCACAATAGAACATAGATAACATAACAAATGTTTAAAGGGAGAAATTTTACACTTTTATCCACTAAATGAGCTCATTTCAAATTTGATACCTGCTACAGGTCTCAAAAAAGTTGGCACAGGGGCAACAAATGGCTGAAAAAGATTCAGCTGGGAGAACATCTAGCAACTAATTAAGTTAATTGATATCAGGTCTGTAAGATTATTAGCTATAAAAGGGATGTCTTAGAGAGGCAGAGTCTCTCGGAAGTAAAGATGGGCAGAGCTGTGAAAGAGTGCGTAAAAAGATTGTGAAATACTTTAAAAACAATGTTGCTCAACAACAAATTGCTTTGCAAATCTCATCATCTACATAACATCATCAAAAGATTTTGAGAAACTGGATAAATCTCTGTGCATAAGGGACAAGGCCGAAGACCTTTATTGGATGCCCGTGGTCTTCGGGCCCTCAGACGACACTGCATCACTCATCGGCATGATTGTGTCAATGACATTACTAAACAGGCCCAGGAATACTTCCAGAAACCACTGTCAGGTAAACACAATCCGCCGTGCCATCTGCAGATGCCAACTAAAGCTCTATCATGCAAAAAAGAAGCCACATGTAAACATGGTCCAGAAGCGCCGTCATGTCCTGTGGGCCAAGGCTCATTTAAAATGGACTGTTTCAAAGTGGAAAAGTGTTCTATGGTCAGACGAGTCTAAATTTGATATTCTTGTTGGAAATCACGGACATCGTGTCCTCCGGGCTAAAGAGGAAGGAGACCTTCCAGCGTGTTATCAGCGTTCGGTTCAAAAGCCAGCATCTCTGATGGTATGGGGGTGCATAAGTGCATACGGTATGGGCAGCTTGCATGTTTTGGAAGGCACTATGAATGCTGAAAGTTATATAAAGGTTTTAGAGCAACATATGCTCCCCTCCAGATGACGTCTATTTCAGGGAAGGCCTTGTGTATTTCAGCAGGACAATGCAAAACCACATACTGCAGCTATTACAACAGCATGGCTGTTAGAAGAGTCCGGGTGCTGAATTGGCCTGTCTGCAGTCCAGATCTTTCACCTATAGAGAACATTTGGCGCATCGTTAAATGAAAGACGACCACAAACTCTTCAGCAGCTGGAAACCTATATCAGGCAAGAATGGGACCAAATTCCAGCACCAAAACTCCAGAAACTCATAACCTCGATGCCCAGACGCCTTCACACTGTTTTGAAAAGAAGAGGAGATGCTACACCATGGTAAACTACACAACTAGACCTGTAGCAGGCATCAAATTTGAAATGAGCTCATCTTGTGCATAAAATTGTAAAACTTAAAATATTGGCTCATGTGATTTGAAAGTCTTTTATTTTTCATTTTATTCAAATTTAAAAAATGTCCCAACATTTCCAGAATTCAGGGTTGTATTAAAATTCCGTGATGTTAAAGGGGACCTAAAATGCCCCTTTTCAAAAGATGTAATATAAGTCTCTGGTGTCTCCAGAATGTGTCTGTGAAGTTTCAGCTCAAAATACCCCACAGATCATTTATTATAGCTTGTCAAATTTGCCCCTATTTGGTTGTGAGCAAAAACACGCTGTTTTTGTGTGTGTCCCTTTAAATGCAAATGAGCTGCTGCTCCCGGCCCCCTTTCCAGAACAGGGCGGAGCTTTACAACAACTCTTCCTCTAAATCAGCATGGCCACACCCCCTTTGTTGCATGTTCCCAGGGGTGGGGTTTATATATATATATATATAAGGCCAATAATGCAATTTTATCCTCTTAACTGCTACTGATCATTTAATGTTGTGTGTTGAATTTCTTAGACATGATTCTGGACCAACAGGAAGTGGCTGGGCATCTTGAAGATGATGTCAGGAAGAAGATCAAAGAGGCTCTTTTGAAGCAGCACCATCATCAGAACCAGAAGAAACTGGCCAATCGGATTCCCATCGTCCGCTCCTTTGCTGATATTGGGAAGAGACAATCTGAGTCGAACTGCGTGGACAAAAACGGTATTCATGTATCTTAGCACAGAAAATACATGAGGTCTGATTCTGCGGATAACAATAAAATTATATACACTACAGCTCAAAAGTTTGGGGTCAGTAAATGAGTATGTTTTTTCAGTAAATATACATTAAATTGATCAAAAGTGACATTAAACTGAGTGACTCAAAGAATTCAAAGAATCCTGAAACAAATGCAAAGTTTCCACAAAAATATGAAGCAGCACAACTGTTTTCAACATTGATAATAGTAAGAAATGTTTCTTGAGCAGCAAATCATCATATTAAAATGATTTCTGAAGGATCATGTGACACTGAAGATTGAAGTAATGATGCTAAAAATTCATCACAGGAGTAAATTACATCTTAAAACATAGTACACTAGAAAACAGCTATTTTAACTGTAATAATATTTGACAATATTACAGTTTCACTGTATTTTTGATAAAATAAATGCAGCCTTGGTGAGCATTTCAAAATCTTACCAGCCCCAAACTTTTTGAACAATAGTGTATAACAATATTCAATGTTCAAACAATTCATAGTGGTATGTAAAATCTCTTAAAATGCAGAAATAGACATAATTGTAAAAGTGACTCTTGTATTCTGTACACAAATGGAAAGATAATTTAGGCTATTTTCCTTTTATAGGCTATTTACTTGCATGTAATTCAGTAACGCTGGTGATTTGCTTTGTTTGATTGTTTGTTGTTGCTGGTTTCATCAGAAATCTGTCACTCCATTCTGTGGATGTTTAACTTACACATGTCAGATCCACCATCTCAGAGTTTCTGTGTCTGTGTTGTTGTCCCGTGTGTGTGTGTGTGTGTGTGTGTGTGTGTGTGTCTGACAGGCGTTTCATCTCATCTCTTTAAGTCTCCTCTGTGGCGATCAGTTGTTTCAGATGGGGATGATGGGCAGGTCTCATCTTGTTCTCCATGTTGGCCTCTGTGCTGCTCGTCCAGTGTGTCCATCACCTCACCTCTCCCTCCTCCATCATCCTCCACTTCCACCCACCCAAACAAGAACCCCACCGCCACCTTCAGCCCGGACAGAGAGGACGGCTTGGATCCAGGCAACTTTTAACTTGAGAGACTTTCCCTTCTGCTGTAGTGCTTCCTAAAACATAACATGTAAAGGTGGTTATCTCAGTGAATAGGTTGCACGTGATAAAAATCATCTTAAATGGTGGCGGAATGTAAATAGTTAAAATGCTGAGTAAGAATGCATGACCCTCTGAGAAGATATTAACAACAAATAGGAAATGTTGTTAAGCTAAACCATTTCAATAGCCATGACTGGATATATTTAGTTGCTTTACTTCTAAAGGTGATATCAAACAGTTTTACACTAATAAAAAGCTACTAAACAAAAATTAGTTAACTGTATCTATTCTATATTAAGTGGTGAGATCTTTTAAATTATGATTAAATGAGTTTAAAAAGAGCAGTATTTATTTGGTGCTAAAATAAGGATGTAAGTTAGGGTGACGGCATCCATCTTAAAGGATTAGTTCACTTCAGAATTAAAATTTCCTGATAATTTACTCACCCCCATGTCATCCAAGATGTTTATGTCTTTCTTTCTTCAGTCAAAAAGAAATGAAGCTTTTTGAGGAAAACGTTCCAGGATTTTTCTCCATATAGTGGACTTCACTGGGGTTCAACAGGTTGAAGGTCCAAATGTCAGTTTCAGTGCAGCTTCAAAGAGCTCTACATGATCCCAGACGAGGAATAAGGGTCTTATCTAGTGAAACCATCGGACATTTTCTAAAAGAAATACAAATTATATACTTTTTAAACACAAATGCTCATCTTGCACTGCTCTGTGAAGCGCCACGCATTATGTAATCACATTGGAAAGGTCACGCGTGACATAGGCGAAAGTACCGATCCAGCTGTCTACAAAGGGAATGTGCAAAGACTAAGTCAAACAGCCTTTACAAAAAAAAGGTAAAACAATGATGTCGGACACTTTTGAAGTTGGAGGAGAAAATGAGATGGAGTTTTTCGCTCTACCGTGGTACTTCCGCCTACGTCACGCGTGACCTTTCCAACATGATAACATAATGTGTGGCGCATCGCAGAGCAGTGCAAGACGAGCATTTGTGGTTAAAAAGTATATAATTATTATTTTTTTTAGAAAATTACCGATCATTTCTCTAGATAAGACTCTTATTCCTCATCTGGGATCATGTAGAGCTCTTTGAAGCTGCACTGAAACTGACATTTGGACCTTCAACCCGTTGAACCCCAGTGAAGTCCACTATATGGAGAAAAATCCTGGAATGGAATTCCTTTTTGGCTGAAGAAAGAAAGACATAAACATCTTGGATGACATGGGGGTAAGTAAATTATCAGGAAATTTTAATTCTGAAGTGAACTAATCCTTTAATATGATAATATACATATATGCTTATAAATGACACACAAAAGTTCCAGGAACACAACTGAGTGATGATTTAAATGACCTGGAGAATCATTTTGCCATTAAAATGATCTGTCTGAATGAATCAACTCACTAAAATGAATTCAAATGTTTTTTGGAACATCCGAATGATCATATTTATGAGACAAATACACATGAACACCACCAAAAGTCATAATCACTGGTGGGAAGATTTCCTTTAAGTACATTTGGTATGAAGAACAATGAAAAAGCCTATAGCAGAAAATTCTACTCATTTGGCCAGTTTAATAGAGCGTATTAGTACCTGCCCACTTTTTGTGGTTCGGTTCATTCATGAACCAAACCAAACCATCTATGAGTTGAATCACAACAATACAAACCTTGATTTAAAGAAAAAAGTATTTGAAAATCAGACAAAAAGACAAAGGTGCAGGACTGTGAACTTAACTTTAGTGAGGGAAAGAACTACAATCCCATGAAGCAGTGCAGTTGACATAAAAAAAAAAACCTGACAGGTAAATATAAAACTATTGATTTAAAGATGTTTATTGTGTATATAGAAACAACACATTTAATGTTTATCCCAGAAATGGTTGTTGCGGATTACGTCATTCGGAGCCCGAGTGATCCCGAGATATCAAGGTCCCGCCCACACTCCCGCTTCCGCAAGCACAGCTGTCAATCATGATGTTACCATCAAATAGCTAACTAAACCTTATTGGAAAAACAAATACTTGTACATACATCTGCGTCATAAGAACTACCTAAAATGACAGAAGCCATCTTTGGAAAAAAATTATTTGAAGTGAAATTAGATTTTTTAATTTGGCTCGTGTCCCATTCAATTACATGGAGAGGGCGGGGTTTATGACCTATACTGCAGCCAGCCTCCAGGGGGCGATCAAAATGTGTTGGCTTCACTTTTTAGGACTTGTGTGGCACACTTGATTATGTCATTTGCAATGCTTCATGGGAGTGGGCAGCGCTAAAGTGTTTTTTGGTGTGATTCGCTTGTTACGATTTTCTGGTGGAGATTTCTTTGCAGAATCATGGTTGATATAGTTTTTCACCAGGAATTTCACTTTTAAACATTATTTATTATTTAAAAATTAAGTTGGAATGCATGCTTATGGCTTCAACAAAAGCAAATACCATCGATTAACAACCTCGTAGCTGACATTAGGTCTGTCTTTAATGTTTTTTGTTATCATTCAAACCAATTCCCCTATGGGGAAAATGAATAGGATTGTTGCATTCTATTGGTAGACAGGTTTGGGTGACAAAACTACATTTCCCATGATTCTCTATGGCTGCACAACTCACAAGATGGATCAAATACAAAATAAAGCATCAATTAGACAAATTTTCTCTTCATTGTGTTGCACAAATGCTAAACAACAGCTTGGAAAATTGTCCAAAACATCATAATTAGCTTTGGCTTGTAGACCAGCAAGAGTTGAGCTACTTTCATGCTACTGGAAAAATGTAGTTAAGTTGCTTCGTTTAGTTGGTTCACACCCAAACACTGATGCTAAAATGTAAGCAATAAGTGTGAATTTAGTATTGTACGATCCGTACCAGTAGATAAGCAGTGTTTTTGCAGATAAATTACATTATTATACCGTGAGGAAGGTGAAGGCTATTCTGAATATTCATCACCTTTATACAGGGCTTATGTTTAGGAAGTTTGCCAGCTTCCCACACGCTAACGCTAACACATGAAGTGCACCAGACCCCTTCGTTCTCCTCTGCTGTTTTCTGTACAAATGCTCAGAGGATCATTAATACTCTAATTCATGCAGCGCTGAGCCAAAGCTGCATTAAAACAGCAGCGAGCATGACTAATAAACACAAATCTGTTCATGCGATGTAGGACTCGCTCATGCTCTCTTAACGAAAGGGTTTGGTGCTTCTTCATGCGCTGAAAGCTCTAGAGATGTTTTGCCTGCTTTAGCTGCTTTTAGAGTAGAGCGCAATTGATTTGTTCATCGAGTTTGGATACAGTGATGCTTGGTGATTTGTTTATATCCATTTTTGAAGGCTGCTGTAGTTGGCATACTCGCAAAAATGAGAAATTAGTACTAGACATCATCTCTCAGCTCATTATGTCTCACTTTGTGGATGTTTCATTCAATTGTGATGGTTATAACACATCTGAGATCATAACAGAACTTCATTAAAATCATTTTCTCTCCTATCAATCCATTAACTTCGCTACATTTAATTGGGAAATACAGCCGATGCTTATGCTGCGTTCCATTAATCAGTTGATTAACATTGATTAGCGTTGGCATTGTGTTGATTGATTGATTGATTGGTAGCTTATGGGTTTGCAGGTCAGATGATTTCACCCCAGTCTCAACCCATGAGCACAGAGGGCAAGAATGACGTGAGCCGTGAAAACAGTGCCGTGGACTTCAGCAAGGTAATGACACAGAATGATTCCTCAAATACTGCAAGAAGCAACTATAGAAATATAACTATTTCAATAAAATATACTGCCAAGAAATTAAAACTTTTATTCAGCAAGGATGCATTAAATTGATCAAAAGTGATGGTAAAGACAAAAGATTTAACACTGTTCTTTTGAACTTTCTGTACTTTAAAGAATTCTGAAAAATTTATCAGTTTCCACAAAAATATATGAAGCTGCACAACTGTTTTTAATAATGATAATAATAATAAATGTTTCATGTTAGAATGATTTCTGAAGGATCATGTGACACTGAAGACTGGAGTAATGGTGCTGAAAATTCAGCTTTGCATCATAGGAATAAATTACACTTTAAAAAATATTCAAATACTAACAGTAATTTTAAATTGTAATAATAGTTCAAAATATTGCTGTTTTTACTGTATTGTTGGTGAATGAATACAGCTTTGGTGAGCAGAAGAGACAGAAATCTTTCTGACCTCAAACGTTTGAATGGTAGTGTAAAATATAACCAGATGTGGTTAGGATTGCAAAGGGGCAGAACATTTCCAGAAACTTTCCATGGGAAGTTAAGATGGGGAATTTTGGAAATATTCCAAGTTGGAAACTTAATGAGAATTTACAGGGATTAAAGGGAATTAATTGGAAATTTTGGGTAATTTATACAAACTGTATCATATACAGACGTAAATATAACATTTTGTTTGGTCATAAGCAGACATGCAAGCAAACTAATACAATTTTTTTTTAAATGACATTTTTGACTGATTTATTTGAGAGTAGAACTGTAATCAATTCTTTCATTGGACCAAAAAAAAAAAAAGCTTTTCCAACTACATTTCAGTTCCGTTATAGGCTAAAATCCTGGAATTTTGCAACCCTAGATGTGTATATGGAGCCCCGCACATGACATGCAGGAAAAAAAGTAAATCGTGTGCACGATTTACTATTTCGTTCCCTCGGTTTGCTAAATCGTACGCATGACGTACTATTTTGTTCCCTCAATTTTACTAAACCGTGCACACGATTTAAATATTTCGTTCCCTCGGTTTGGTAAATCGTGCACGGTTTACTATTTCATTCCCTCGATTTGCTAAATCACATGCACGATTTACTATTTCGTTCCCTCGGTTTGCTAAATCGCATGCACGATTTACTTTTTCGTTCCGTTGATTTGCTAAATCGTGCACATGATTTACTATTTCGTTCCCTTGATTTATAAATTGTGCGCATGATTTAGCAAATCAAGGGAACAAATTAGTAAATTGTGTGCACAATTTATAAATCGAGGGAACGAAATAGTAAATTGCACGCACGATTTAGCCTACTATTTTTTTTTTTTTCTTCATGTCATGTGCAGGGCACCGTAGATGCATAATTTTTTTTGGTAAAAAAAAACAAAACAATGTTAACATCAATTTACTGTAAGAGTATAGATTTTCAAAAACTTGTATTACATTTATTTAAAAAAATGTTATGGTAATTCTTACTTTTTCTTCCCCAAAAAACAAATCTGACTGTATTTTATAGTAAAATTACACAATGTCCTGGTAAATTTTTTTCATCATTATATGATGAAGTAACTTAAAGTTTCTGTTAAAACAACTAACTTTTTTAGAGTGGATAAAAGGTCTCACAGTTCAGGACAGTACAAAGAGGCCTGTCGATTTCTCTGAACCTCCGTCTGTCTGTTCTGTGAAAGGGATTATGGTTTAAACACATTGTGGTTGAAACCCTCTTTACCTGACATTAGACTGTTCTGGTTCTTGCGTTAAGTGGGTATTATGGTTGTGATCCCATGAACAGATGAGAGTGCTGTCTGGGTTCACAAGGGTCATGATGAAATGCTGCAATAAAAGAATCGCATTATGAAATCTTACACAACACATGGCCTTTTGCTTTATGTTAGCCTACATAATCTCTTTGGCTCTGTACATCATCTTGATCTTTGACCCTAAACCAGTCTAAGAACACATTTCCACAGTAATCAGAATTCTACAAAGCGTTTTATATAGTATGTGCGCATATAGGATTGTTTTTTTCATGCTTTTTAATATTCTATATGAAGATTTGATGATCAAATCTCAGAATTCTGGATATGGATTTGTTGCATAATTATGGTGGCTTGACAAAACCAGCATACTAGTAGAAAAATGGGTTAAGATTTCTATCATAACCAGTGATATTTTATAGTTATCTATATGTTCTATTTTCATTTTAGTTAATTTAATTTTAGTAAATTAATTATTTTTTGTTATATCTGTACTAACTTATCAAAATTATTCTTTTCCCATAGTTCGCCAAAAAACACCTAGGATGATTCTAACTCAACTATTAAACTTTTAAAATCACTTTAGAGTGTCCAGTTATTTAAAAACAGCCTAAGGCTTGAATGACAAACCTGTTCAAAACATCCGTGCAAGACTTTGTTCTCAATATGCATGTGTATTTCTCACCTAGTGATGCAGTAACCTGACTCCTGCGTAATAATTTGTGTGTAGATAGACCTGCACTTCATGAAGAAGATCCCTCCAGGTGCAGAGGCCTCTAATATCTTGGTTGGAGAGCTGGAGTTTCTAGACAGGCCTGTAGTGGCGTTTGTCCGCCTCTCTCCTGCCGTACTGCTCAACGGCCTGGCAGAAGTGCCCTATTACGACCAGGTGAACATTGAAGCTGTGATTGTGAAACTCAGCATAAGAACACCAGTTACATTACTGTTTTGTGCTTGATCTGTCAGGTTCCTGTTCATCCTGCTGGGGCCTCTGGGTAAAGGGCCACAATATCACGAGATTGGCAGATCAATTGCAACCTTGATGACAGATGAGGTAAGAGAGCATTGTATCGTTGTACAGATTTACAGCTTTTAACAAGGCCCATTTTAGGAGGGCTTTAGCCTATATATGAAACCGTTGACAGGCTTCGGCTCATCCTTGTATTTTAGTCTGCGTTATTCAACGTGTTCTTCAATCCGCAGCAGCGCAGCGTCAAAAGCAGAGGACGACATGTGCGCATTTATTGATAGATTGTTATGATATCTGCATCTGTGTAGTTCTTTGTCATAAATGCAGTTTACATAATATGATGTGGGAGCAAGTCAAGACGGTTTCCCATCCACTGTGAAATCTGGGCTTATTTATTTATTTTTATGAAATTCGTTTCATTTAAATGGCATGAGACTTTTCCTACTCTTGCTACTTCATACTTCAGTGCAATAAAATTGCTAAAATTTGTTATAATATTCATTTTATAATAAATCCAAAAGCAAAACACGTGAGAAGGACCATAAAAGGGACTGGAAATGGCAAATGAGCTGATGAGTGGTCCTCTGCTGCCATCTACTGGTTATAGTGGTAATTTCTTGTCATTTTCATGTTAAAAGTGTTTGTTTTCCAGCAGTTGACAGAAATCCTCCACTAAAGCATGGCACATTTTCCATGTTATCACCATGCATAAAAATGATAAATGTAGATCTTCTTTAAAGTTAATTTTACTGCACAAATGTAGAGTTAAAAAAATAACAGTGTTTAAAACATTACATGTGTTGAAAAGAAAATGTAAAAAATATTTTACCCACATATTGCCAATCTAGACAATTACAGTAATATAAAGTTTTTCTATATTCTTAATGGATATTAATGGATATTAGCTGGTTATTTAAAATGATTAGAAATTAATTAGATATTCAGGGATTGACTTGATAGGTAGTGTAGAACTTACTGTATTTTTCATGCCTACCCTAGTATACAAACTATTATTATTATTATTATTATTATTATTTTGGATGGAAAGGGAAAAACCTACAAATTAATTACCAACCAATGTAAAATTACTTAAAATGTACTTGTTTACTTAATTGTGATAAAAGAAAACAAACTAATGTGATATACATAAAGTGTTTGATATTGCGTATTTATGTTTGTTCTCTAAAGAGCGTCAAAGGGTTTCTGTTTACAACGTGTTTTTGCAGCGTTGAGCAATGTAGCCAATCACAGACATGTCTGATGATCTCTTGAACGCAGTGGCCAATCAGAGGCGTTTAAGTTAGTCAGAATCCACTCACTGTTTAAACGCCAGAGTTTTGGTTCAGTTCTGCATGCCTTCGAATCCTCTCATTATAACAAACGAAGTGTAAACACAATGTAAATAAGAGGTTGATTGTAACAGATCTTTGTGAGACTACCATGAACTGAGATCAGTGACAGCTTTTTAGTGATTTTAAATGAATTTATGCCAATTAACATCCTTTTATTACTTTAGATTACAATACAATACGATAACAAAGAATAGTTGACAACGTTATGTTGGACTAATTTAAAAACTGCCTGCATCATGACGTGATTAATACATAGCCATAATGCATTAATTATTGATAACAGCACAGTTACCTAAGGTATTAGTTTTTAGCATTCGCAACTTAAACTGTGCTTTGGAAAAATGAGTGAAAATCACAAGTTAACGACTCTTCATGGCAGACACTGATGTTTGTGTACTATTCTGAAATAGCTTTTTTAAAATCTCGCCTAGGGCACTAACAAAGCCCTGATTTTATCCAACATTAAAATGCATGATGGAAACATTCAAATGTACCCATTAATATTAATAAATGTAACTCATGAACGTTGATGTCTTTTATCACATTACTGTTGTTGCTGTGCTTTACATTTTATCCAGAACACCCTGCAAATTCACTACCTTAAATGGATTATTACTACTTTAATAAAACGGGTTTCATGCAGACTGGTGTCTCGCAGAGATGAGAGGATACGAAACTCCTGAGGTCTTTCACAGCTCAGCAGATTCTCTCTCACTTAGTCTTTGAGGTGCAGAGGAGACTTACAGAACGGCCCTAATAACATGCAAATGACTGTTAATTAGCCAGAAAACCACCCTTCGTGCCAAGCTGCTGGTTGATGTTGCTAAGGCAACATCTTAAGACATTAATGAAGAGCATGAACATGTGAATATGTACTTTTTTCCAGGCTTCCTGTATATGTGGTCTTAAAGAAATAGTTTATCTTGAAATGAAAATTGTTTATTCACCCTCATTTCATTTCAAATCCTCGTTTTTTTTCTTTTGTGAAACACAAATGGAGATACTACTAGGAAGAACATTCAAAATGTTTTTTAATACAAAGAATGTGGACTTTACTTTTTTGTCCTTTTTGGAGCTTGACAATACTTTTGTTGTTCTTTCAAACTCTAACATTGAATCTCATTTTGTGTTTCACAAAGGAAAGAGAATAATATGCTAATAATATGACAGAAAATATTTTGATTTTTGTAAAAACTGTTCCTTTAATTCAGATTTCTTCTTTCATCACATCTTATTCATATTTTTGACTAAGAATGTTCTGCTTTTTCTTCTTTTGCAGGTTTTCCATGATGTGGCCTATAAAGCTAAAGATCGCAATGATCTGATTGCTGGAATTGATGAATTTCTTGACCAAGTTACAGTTCTGCCACCAGGAGAATGGGACCCTTCCATCAGGATAGAGCCGCCAAAGAACGTCCCATCCCAGGTCAGTGGAACAGGACTACAGACAGGAACTATAAACCACAGCTGATGTAGGACAGAAAAAAAGTACTAAAAAGTTAAGTACTAGTCAAAAGTCTGGACACACTTGACTAAATTTATGTTGCTCACAATCTTAAAAGGCTTTTGATCTAAAGAAATACAATTTGTAGAGAAATACAAATTGCACATAAATATGAATTTCTGTACAAAATGAAATGTTTAATTGCATTGAAAGGGATGAGTTGCAGTATGTGGTGAAGGAAAAGCATAATGAAGTAGTCATCACACATATTCCTTCTTTACTAGTTTAAAAGCATCCCATCATGCACCTCATGGGCTTGATTTTGTTTTTGGGCTCTACTAGAAAAGGTTTTCATGTTTGAATGTTCAAAAAGCACATAATTTTCCCATATTCTCCATTGTTGCAGCTCCTTTCTTCCCAGTCTGTCAGTAACGCTCTGTTTAGTTCCTGTCTCTATGAAGCCCCTCCTTCAGAAAATCTCAGTGTGCTCTGATTGGTCAGCTGGATCAATGTGTTGTGATTGGTCAAGCGCTTCGAGCGTGTTTGGTACAGTAAATGTCCCGCCTCTTACCATAACCGCCAGTTTCAACACACTACTAACTAACTCAACCAAGCCCCTGCTCCTTTATTTTGCATATGCCTTGGGCGGGAATTATTTAAATAAGGAATATTGTGACGTGTTCGTTCCCGGAAGAAACTCAAGACTACAATGGAGGCGTTTCAGGGAGTTCAGAAACAGTGACACTGATATAGAGAATAACTCCCGCTGGAGGGACTTTGTGCTTTGGAGCTTTGCAGACCTTTTTTATGCTCAAACTGCAACATTACACACTAAAGAAAGATGGAAATGTAAAAAAGCATGAAAAGTCCTCTTTAAATATATGAGATTTTATGTCACTACATCATTCCCATACTTCCATTGTGTTATTTTAGAGTTTTTATCACCTTTAATATTATTTTAGAATGTGTAAAACATAATGAATAATTAGGTGTTAATGAATAATTAGGTGTTTTCAAACCTTTGGCTGGTAGTGTAGTTAGACACAGATATTATTGTGGTTAATATCAAATGAAAAACTGTTCTGTTCAGTAAAATCATTTGTCTGTACAGTAAGTCATGTGATGTAATGCACATGATTTATAAAGAGCACAGCTGGCTGTCTTCTCACTGTGAGTCTCCGTCTGATTATAAAGATTAAAACGGAGCATTTATTGTAGAAATCACGATCTAGAAATATTGAAGAGAGGATTAACTGTAGCTTTGCACTGTAAAACGGAAAAGAGCGAAAATAGACCCATTTTCTTCAGTGCATTTCAGCGATGTAAGCACAGAAGAGCACACAGACATTAATCTGAGGAGCATATTCATCTCAACCCTGATTATCTAAATGATTTACTTGTCCCTAGTGCTTTTAAATGTTTTAATGGGATAGTTCTGTCAATATTTACTTAATGTCATGTTGTTCCAAACCAGCATGACTTGCGTTCTACCATGGAATACAAAATGCATAAGAAAATTTTGCTCAACCATTCAAAAGATCAACTTTTTGAAAGAAATTAATACTTTTATTCAGCAAGGATGGATTAAATTGATCAAAAGTGACAGTGAAGACATTTTTAATGTTACAAAAGATTTGTAGATGGTTGGTGTAGATAGATATGCAAGGAAGACAAGACCAATCACAATTCAGTATGCAAAATTTCATAGCTGTCTACAAAGCAAATGTCTGTATGTTAAAGGTGCAGTAAGCAATTTCTGAGAAACATTCATGGCTCCGCCCCCAAAATAACAAACACGATATGCAACACAGGCAACGACTAACAGCTGCCGCATTAGACAGCTCGCGCAAGCATGGATGAATCAGCTGTGATTCAACAACAGCATATCTTGGTTTTGTGAAACATAGAAAAACCAATGTTACTCGCGTATCGAGCAGAAACAAAGTCTGTTTTCAGGCCTTCCCGCTCTCTAACGTCTCTCCTGCACTGGAAAGCGTTTCCAATATTAATGCGGGTCATATAGCTTCTTTCCAATTACATTCCTCTGACCTTTTCCTCTTTGGTAATATCTCACCCATCTCTCTTTCTATAAATGTCCTGCTTTCTCACTCTCTCCTCCCCCATCATGAGCAGACACGCCCCCTACTGCTGATTGGGTACAAGAGTGTTGTGGGGCTCAGTCTGATTGGTCTGATCCACTTTGTTTTTTCTCCTATTTACACAGTCAGGACTATGTACAGGACTATGAGGGGGTTTTTTCAGCACACACACACAGAACAAACCTCTAGCAAATACAGACATCCCACCCTGCGAAAAAAGAAGTGAGAGTCTCTACAAAATCCGAACACAAGTGGTCACAGTAGACGCCTTTGAAACGTGTAATAATACCAGGTGTAACGGAAACGTGTCATGGCTGACCACTTGTGATCTGAGACTGATACAGATTGCTCTGATTGGTCGGCTGGATCAGTGTTTTGTGACTGGTCAACCGCTTTGAGCGTGTTTGGGAAATAACTGCGAGTTTCAAAAAACTAAAAACTCAACTCAACCAGGCCCTGTCCTTTTATTTTGCATATGGGCGGGAATTATTTTAATGAGGAATATTGTGAAAACACATCTTAATTCCAGGTGGAAACAGGCTTTCTCTCTCGTTCGCTCGATTTCTGGGATATTGTATATAATTTGTGGGGTGTCAGGGAGCTGCTATCAATATGCGGGAGACTCCTGGACCTTCCGGGAGAGGTGGGATATCTGCAAATATTCACAGAATTGTTTGTTTGGGTGTTTCACTTTTCAACAGCATTTCTCAGAAATCGCTTACTGTACCTTTTAAGCTCTTCAGGCTTAATTAATTGCAGTAGTTCAACACTTATGATTACAGATTTAGAACAAACACTAACCTTCCGTTTCTCAAAAGCATCTTAAGCCTAAGTAGATCGTGGAACCTCGTAAAAGCTCACAATGCTTTTGAGAAACGCTGCCCAGAATGTTTGAGGAATATCTCTGTGAAGTCTTCTGCTGCTTGCTGTCAGATCTCCTCTAACAGTTTTATGCTAAGAGTGTTGGTGTATCCCTCTATTGTCTCTGTGTTTGATATAACAGGAGAAGAGAAAGATCCCTGCAGTGCCTAATGGAGAGCTGGCAGAGACAGAGGAACATGGTGGACATGGAGGCCCTGAGCTGCAGCGCACCGGGAGGTCAGTCTGGAGTGTGTGTATGTGTGTAGACACATCACAATCACATGTCAGTTTGTGTGAAAGCCTTGGAGAAAAAAAAAATCGTAAAGGAGATCTCTTTAATATCTCCTTTTAGAAGGAATAGAGATGTTTGCAGAAATCTCCTGCTTTCTAGATCTTTTTTTCCAGGTTTTAGAAGAGATGTTAATATAATCTTGCACTGCACTGACACTATCGGATAAGAACAAAACTTGAACTGAATGGACCATATGCACGGAACGTTCTTATGAACTTCCGCAATAAAATAAGCCAACTGGAAAACTTCAGGTGAAATGTCACATGTTGGTGTGTCTGTATCTTCATTTGTCCTGAGGCAGCTTTAACAGCATCAATAGTGTAATATTTAGTTTATAATCAGAATATAGTCACTTAAATAGTCAGGCCTAGCATTAATTTAGTAATTCAAACATAAGACAACATAAAAAAAGACATGTATCAGTGTTCCTCGTCTGCAAAATTCAATTTGCCCATCAGTTTTCACACTTTTGTGTGGAAAAAAACACATTTGAAGTGCTGGAAGAATGTTGCATGTGCATGTTTAATTACAGACAGTGTTTCTTATTCAAACGAATGAAATCAAATTAAGATATTTTTGATGAAATCTGATGGCTCAGTGAAGCTCAAGTTAATTTACACTTTCAGTGCCCAGAAAGGTACTAAAAACATATTTAAAACAGTTCATGTGACTACAGTGGTTCAACCTTAATGTAATGAAGAGACGAGAATACTTTTTGTGCGCCAAAAAAACAAAATAATGACTTTATTCAACAATATCTAGTGATGGGCGATTTCAAAACACTTCATGAAGCTTCGAATCTTTTGTTTCGGATCAGTGATTCGGATCGTGTGTCAAACTGCTGAAATCATGTGACTCTGGCGCTCCGAATCACTGATTTGAAACAAAAGATTCGAAGCAGTGTTTTGAAAGCGCCCATCACTAGATATTGTTGAAAAGTCATTATTTTGGGTTTTTTTGGCGCACAAAAAGTATTCTCATCGCTTTATAATATTAAGGTTGAACCACTGTAGTCACATGAACTGTTTTAAATATGTCTTTAGTAGCTTTCTGGGCATCTGAAAGTGTTAATTATCTTGCTGTCAATGGAGGCCTCACCGAGCCATCAGATTTCATCAAAAATATCTTAATTTGTGTTCCGAGATGAACAAAGGTCTTACAGGTGTAGAACATGAGGGTGAGTAATAAATGACATTATTTTCATTTTTGGGTGAACTAACCTTTTAACCTTTACAATTGTGCCTAGATACCAAAGTCTGCAATCAAAAGTCTGAGATGTCAATCTGAACTCTTATCAATTATCTGAGCTGTTATTCACATTTTGTTGATTTATACTCTGATTTCTTTAAGAGAAACATCTAAGACGAAGTTAATACTTAAACATAACACAACTTAATTCCATTAACTCTCATGAACTATTAAAAGGAGAAATGTTCCTCTCAGAAACCAATATGATGTAAAAGGTCACGCGGCTCACCGTCGTGTTCATTATGACAGTTAAAGGGCACATAATAACGCAGATCATTTAGGATGAATGTTTCATTCTCTACTACAATGTAACCGAGAGCCGTGCCACTGAAGACCAGGTTTTCAACTCTCCAGTGAACTGGACAGATGCCATGTTTGACATTTGGTCACACTCTTCCTGTTGAGTGACAGTTTTCACAACTTTGAGTGACTTTCTCTCTTCTCACAACAATAATCCCCTTCTGTTCTCAGATGGCTCTTTTCTCCCAAATGGTCTGCAGTGATCATATCTGATCAGCCCTAATTAATATTTCTTTCTGGTTAAAGAATACTTTCTTACATAGTCTGTATGCATGGAATACCTGAATGACCTGCTATATTTGCTAAAATGTGCAACGACAAATACTATGCACATTACTGAATGCTCTCGACTTGATATTACATTTCCAGTGTGACACTGGACATAATATCTGCTGTGATTTTAACATCTCTTTCTTGAATTTTTTCGTCAGCACTTGACCCATTAATATTAGCACTTACTTTTTTTTCTATTTCTATTCTGTCTCTCTATTTATTTACTTAAAAAAAGAAAAACTATGTGCACTTTGCTGTAATAACTGGGATTTGACACATACTGTTGATTTGATTGCTTCTATTGTTCTCAATTGTAAGTCGCTTTGGAGAAAAGCGTCTGCTAAACGTAAATGTAAATGAATTGGACTGCCAAATATTGACTTTTTAATACAAAATTGAATTAAAAATGTTAAATAGATGATAACTAGACAGTGTTTTACCTTTATATCTTTATATTTATGTACTACATTGATTTCAGTTTTTATATATTTGTAGTTAATTTTGTGCCACACCAGTTAATGGCGGTGAATTGTGAAAACTGTATTTAGCATTTACTAAATGTGACCCTGGACCACAAAACCAGTCATGAGGTTTGAAATTGAGATTTATACATCATCTGAAAGTTGAATAAATAACCTTTCCTTTTATGTATGTATGTATTTGTTAGGACAGGACAATATATGGCCGAGATACAACTATTTGAAAATCTGGAATCTGAGGGTGCAAAAAAATCAAAATATTGAGAAAATCGCCTTCAAAGTTGTCCAAATGAAGTCCTTAGCAATGCATATCCACTCACAAACATACATTTTTTATATATTTATGGTAGGAAATTTACAAAATATCTTCATGGGACATGATCTTTACTTAATATCCTAATGATTTTTGGCATAAAAGAAAAATCAATCATTTTGACCCATACAGTGTATTGTTGGCTATTGCTACAAATATACCCGTGCGACTGGTTTTTTGAATAAATAAATTAAAAAAATTAAAAAAATTGTCCCTGTGACAGTGCAACTGTTTTTCATATGCAAGATGCGCCAGACTTTCTGTCTTGCTGTGAAACTGCACTGGTCAGAAAAACCCGTGACTTACTGCGAGGAATATTCCACATATGTGTCGGAACATGGAGAAAAAAAACATCTCCAGCCATCCTATAGATAAAATATTTTTCTGCGTAGGAAAATGTTGGGAGAAGACGTGTGACTTGCAAGAAATTCTTTAGACTGTAAAATAAAAAAAGAAAAGAAATAATAGTTTGAAAATTAAGCCTATTTTTATAAGAGAATTAAGCAAGTTTACCCCCTAAACTTACATTACAGTAATACGTCTCGATATTTTATATCTGAGGATCTTTTTAATTCCCATTATTCTCATTAATATAATACAGTACTGTAAAAACACGAAACTGTATTTGGTCAGAAAACTGTGGCTTATTGCGAGGAATATTCCACATATGTGTCAAAACATGGAGAGAAAAAAATCTCTGTCCATCCTATAGATAAAATTATTTTTCTGCGTAAGAAAATGTTGGGAGAAGATGTGTGACTTGCAAGAAATTATTTAGACTGGAAAAGAAAAGAAAAGAAAAGAAAAGAAATAATAGTTAAACTCACATTACTGTAACGCATCTTGATATTTTATATCCGAGTATCTTTTTAAGTCCAATTATTCTCATTAATATAATACAGTACTGTAAAAACACGAAACGGCACTGGCCAGAAAACTGTGGCATAATGCAAGGAATATTCCTCATTTGTGTCGAAAATGCAGAAAAAAAAACTCCAGCCATTCCGTGTCCCAAATGTTGTTAGAAGATGTGTGATTCGCAACAAATTCTTTGTACTCCAAAATAAAAAAGAAACAAGAAAGAAAAAAGTTATTTTTTAGGTGCATTGAGATGTTTTATAATCTGTCACAATAACTGTGACAATATTTTAATGAGAATTAAGCACATTTACCCTCCCATATTCCCATTACTGTGATATTTTACATTTGAGTACATTACATTACAGTAAAAATTACAATTTAAGTAATACTAAAATCCTTTTTTTTTTTGCATTATAGTAATGACAATTTAGAAGGAAAGCATGTTTAATTTTCACGAAAATAATTTTGGTTCCTGGTGAGTGTTTATTTATGTAATTCTCTGTGGAACGTGACACAGCTCTAAATGTGTGGCACTGAATTCCGTTTAAGCCAGTTTTCCAGCTTTTCCGCAGCTCAGAAGGGTGTCTGGTGTTTTTTGTCAGGTTTTTTGGTGGATTTGTTCTGGATGTGAAGAGGAAGGCTCCGCACTTCCTGTCAGATTTCACAGATGCGCTCAGCCTGCAGTGTTTGGCCTCTTTCCTATTCCTGTACTGCGCCTGCATGTCCCCCGTTATCACCTTCGGAGGGCTGCTGGGAGAAGCTACAGAGGGACGCATAGTAAGAACACGTGAACATCATTCAAATACGCACATGTGGTCTGCTTCTGATTGGCTGGTTTAAGTTGCATAGTCAGTAATATTTTAATGTATATTAATGTAGTCATATAAACATGGTTGTTTTTATACATATTCTCCCCTCTTCTCAGAGTGCAATTGAATCTCTGTTTGGAGCCTCCATGACTGGAATCGTGTACTCTCTTTTTGCCGGACAGCCCCTCACTATCCTGGGCAGCACCGGACCCGTTCTGGTGTTTGAGAAAATATTGTTCAAATTCTGCAAGTATGTCTGATGATTTATATCACTGACTTAAACCGCATTAATGAATGAACGAAAATTATTTATACTTATTGGTTTAGATAATGGAAATTCGTTCTATTCTGTCTATCTCTCTCTCTTGTTCTAACACTATCGTTTTATCTCTTCTCTATCGTTCTATCATGTATCTGTCGTTCTGTCTATCAGTTGTTCTATGATTTTATTCTTTGTTCTATCTATTGTTCTATTGTTTTGTCTTGTTCTATCTATCGTTCTCTCTTTTATCTGTTGTTCCAGCTATTGTTCTATCGTTTTATCTCTCATTCTGTCTATCTCGTTCTATAGTTTATCTCGTTCTGTCGTTTTATCTCGTTCTATCGTTCTATCATTTATCTCTTGTTCTATCTATCTATCTATCGTTCTATAGTTTATCTCGTTCTATCGTTTTATCTCTTGTTCTATCTATCTCTTGTTCTATCTATCTATCTATCTATCTATCGTTCTATCGTTCTATAGTTTATCTCGTTCTATCGTTTTATCTCTTGTTCTATCTATCTATTGTTCTATCATTTATCTCTTGTTCTATCTATCCATCTATCTATCTATCTATCGTTCTATAGTTTATCTTGTTCTATCGTTTTATCTCTCGTTCTATCTATCTATCTATCTATCTATCAATCATTGTTCTATCATTTTCTTTTATCTATCATTTTATTATGTATCTGTCATTCTATCTATTGTTCTATCATTTTGTCTTGTTCTATCTTTTGTTCTGTCGTTTCTCCATTCTATTGTTTTATCTCCCGATCTATCTAACATTCTGTCGTTTATCTCGTTCTATCGTTTTATCTCTTTATCTATCATTCTACTGTTTCTCATTCTGTCTGTCCTTCTATCATTTTATCTCTCGTTCTAGCTATCATTCTATCGTTTATCTCTCATTCTATCTAATGTTCTATCTATCGTTCTATCGTTTATCTCTCGTTCTCTCTTGTTCTATTGTTTTATCTCTCATTCTAGCTATCGTTCTATCGTTTATCTCTCGTTCTGTCTCTTGTTCTATCATTTTATCTCTCGTTCTAGCTATCATTCTATCGTTTATCTCTCATTCTATCTAATGTTCTATCTATCGTTCTATCGTTTATCTCTCATTCTCTCTTGTTCTATCATTTTATCTCGTTCTATCTATCGTTCTATCGTTTATCTCTCGTTCTGTCTCTTGTTCTATCATTTTATCTCTTGTTCTAGCTATCGTTCTATCGTTTATCTCTCGTTCTATCTAACGGTCTATCATTTTATCTCATTCTATCTATCGTTCTATCATTTATCTCTCGTTCTATCGTTTTTATCTCTCGTTCTAGCTATCATTTTATCTCATTCTATCTATCGTTCTATGGTTTCTCATTCTGTCTATCATTCTATCGTTTTTCTCTCATTCTAGCTATCGTTCTATCTCTCGTTTTATCTACTGTTCTATAATTTTATCTCTCGTTCTATCTATCGTTCTATGATTTTATTTCTTGTTCTATCTATCATTCTATCTATGTATCGTTCTATCGTTTTATCTCTCGTTCTATAGTTATCTTTTATATCTTCTATCATTTAATCGCTTGTTCTATCTGTCTATCATTCTATCGTTTATCTCTTGTTCTATCATTCTATCGTTTATCATTCTGTCTATCTATTGTTCTATCGTTTATCTCTCGTTCTATCTATCATTCTATTATCTCTTGTTCTATCTATCATTCTGTTGTTTATCTATCATTCTGTCTATCTGTCATTCTATCGTTTATCTCTTGTTCTATCATTCTATTATTTATCTATCATTCTGTCTATCTATTGTTCTATCGTTTATTTCTCGTTCTATCTATCTATTGTTTATCTCTTGTTCTATCTATCATTCTATCGTTTATCTATCATTCAGTCTGTCTGTCGTTCTATCGTTTATCTCTCATTCTATCTATCATTCTATCTTTTATCTATCATTCAGTCTATCTATTGTTCTATCGTTTATCTCTTGTTCTATCTGTCATTCTATCCTTTTATCTCTCGTTTTATCTACTGTCCTATAATTTTATCTCTTGTTCTATCTATCTATTGTATCTGTCTGTCTATCATTCTAGATAGATAGAAACCAACCAGAACACCCTAGAATCTGCTTAGCAACCACTCGGAATACCTTAGAAACCTCTTAGCAAGGCCTGCGTCCCTTCAGACTTGCAGTCTCTCTCCAAACTGTCCAGTAACTCAGAGTAGATAAGGCCTGTGCAGCCTTCAGACTGTGTTAGCGTTCAGTCCAGGCTGACGGTGTCTGTGTTCGCAGGGAATACGGGCTGTCGTACCTGTCCCTCAGGACGTGTATCGGGCTGTGGACGGCGTTCCTCTGTCTGCTGCTGGTGGCCACTGACGCCAGCTCACTCGTCTGTTACATCACACGCTTCACGGAGGAGGCCTTCGCCTCTCTCATCTGCATCATCTTCATCTACGAGGCCTTGGAGAAGCTCATTCATCTTGGGGAGACGTATCCCATTAATATGAACAACAATCTGGAGAAACTCACCACTTACAGGTGAACACCCAACTTAATGAGTGACAGAATGAGATGGACGCCAATTCTGTGTAGAAGATTATAGAAAAAAATGCAGTTTAACAGCAAAGCGAGTTAAAGGATGCTTCTGTTTGTAGATGTTCCTGTATTGAGCCTGCAAACCCCAGCAATGCCACCCTTCTGTACTGGGAGCAGAACAACATCTCGGCTCCGGAAATCTTCTGGGAAGCTCTGGAAGTTCAGGTCAGAAAAGCAGTCCTGACTTTTGAGATTACCTGTCCTAGTTTACAACTGATATTACTCCGCTTCACACGTTATGTTTTATGGGAATAAAAATGTCTCGTTTGAGTGACATGATGGAGAGACTGTTAAGGGAGATTAATGAAATTGGAGGTGTAATAGACTGGATTACATCTGTTAAATCATCATAAAAGATAAAAAGACTGGCAAGAGTGGCAATAACAGCATGTTGAGCAGATGTCTGTGTGATTGTGTTTGTGTTTTGGAAATTCGTAGCATTTAAAGGAACAGCTCATCCACAAATGAATCACTTGTTACCATGTTGTTGTGAGTGAACTATTCCTTTAAGTAATAAAAAACAAACCTATTGTTTATCTTTCTCATTTCAGGACTGCATTGAGAAGAAAGGAGAATTTGTCGGGTCAGCTTGCGGGCCTCATGGTCCGTACGTTCCCGACGTTCTCTTCTGGTCTGTAGTTCTCTTCTTCTCTACAGTGGCCATGTCAGCGTTCCTCAAAGAATTCAAGACCAGCCGCTACTTCCCCACCAAGGTACTGCAGTCGTCGCTCGTCTGAGAGCTGCTGCAGCCTGATGGGTTATCTGCAGTCTGGCGCCCCCTAGTGTTACTGTGGAGTGTCTGCTGCTGCTGTAAGGAGGGGAATAACATTTGTCATTCCTGTTTCCTCCAGGTCAGATCCATCATCAGTGACTTCGCAGTGTTCATCACTATTGCTATGATGGTTCTGCTGGATTACGCCTTAGGGGTGCCTTCACCCAAACTACAGGTCCCCAGTGAGTTTAAGGTATCTGTCTATCTATCTATCTATCTATCTATCTATCTATTTTTCGTTCCTTCTGTCGTTCTGTCTATCCATCATTCTTTTGTTCTATCTATCTATCTATCTATCTATCTATCTATCTATCTATCTACCTGTTGTTCCTTCTGTCGTTCCATCTATCCATCGTTTTATCATTCTATCATTCATTCTAGCGTTCATTCTATCAAGTTGTCATTCTATCTATCTATCTATCTATGTCTGTCTGTCTGTCTCTCATTCTATCTATCATTCTATCTATCGTTCTATCTATCATTCTGTCTATCGTTCTATCTATCATTCTAATATTCTATTGTTCTATCTATCATTCTATCATTCTATCTATTGTTCTATCATTCTGTCTATCGTTCTATCTATCATTCTATCTATCGTTCTAATATTCTATCTATCTATCTATCTATCTATCATTCTATCTATTGTTCTCTCTATCATTCTGTCTTCGTTCTATCATTCTATCATATCTATCGTTCTATCGTATTTATTTATCTAATGTTTTATCGCTCTATCTATCTTTTTTACCATTCTATCTATCGTTCTGACGTTTTGTCATTCTGTCTATCCATCATTCTATTGTTCTCTATCTATCTATCTATCTATCTATCTATCTATCTATCGTTCTATCGTTCTATCGTTCTGTCTATCTATCTGTTGTTCCTTCTGTCGTTCTGTCTACCTATCGTTCTATCATTCTATCGTTCATTCTATCATTCGTTCTAGCATTCGTTCTATCAAGCTGTCATTCTATCTATCTTAAGTTCATTTACACAAGGATATATTTGGGCTGTAAAAGTAGAATAAATTATAGAAATAAAACATTTTAGGAAATATACAAAAGTGTTGTCATATACAGTGGAATATAATAAGGAAAATGCAATATGTAAAAGTACAATAATGTTTATGTGTGGAAAAAACAATAAATATACAATGAAATATACAGTGGTATGTACAGCTAATTATATAATTCAATATAATAACTTCATAAAAAAAAAACAATGTTCAAAGTTTAGTATGTTATATTAATAGCCTTGATAAGAATAGATGTTGCCAATTTAATTCATTCTTGCAACATGTTTTCAGCCGACTCGTGATGACCGTGGGTGGTTCATTAACCCTCTGGGTCCGAACCCGTGGTGGACGTGTGTGATTACAGTCCTTCCCGCCCTCCTCTGCACCATCCTCATCTTCATGGACCAGCAGATCACAGCAGTGATCATCAACAGGAAGGAGCACAAGCTGAAGGTGCTGCTAGTTTCATCTACACATACAAAACTAGTGAGTTTTGCAACGGAGTTAACCCTTCGTTTAACATCTTGTTCCTACAGAAAGGCTGTGGCTATCACCTGGACCTGTTCATGGTGGGCGTGATGCTGGGCGTTTGCTCTCTGATGGGGCTGCCGTGGTTCGTGGCGGCGACGGTTCTGTCCATCTCTCATGTGAACAGTCTGAAGCTGGAGTCGGAGTGCTCGGCACCCGGAGAGCAGCCCAAGTTCCTCGGGATCAGAGAGCAGCGGGTCACCGGTCTCATGATCTTCCTCCTCATGGGCTGCTCCGTATTCATGACCTCAGTGCTGAAGGTCTGGAGCTCAATCATCAACATACTTTCAATAACATTTACATTTATGGGTAAAGGTGTGGTCTCATTTACTGTTGCTCTGTGAAATCCAGTCATTCCAATAAGAATCTGCGTGATCCGGAGTTTCACATGAGGGCGAAAACACAGATGCGAATGACAAACAGTTGGTTGCTGCGCTGACCAATCTTGTTTTGAAAGTGACTTCTGTGTGAGCTGTGTAAATTATGACTGTTTTTTGCACAAAACCTGCACTAACAAAAACTAATAGTAACAAAAAATGTTTAATTTTGTCTCCTTAGTTCATTCCAATGCCGGTGCTGTATGGAGTTTTCCTTTACATGGGCGCATCTTCACTGAGAGGAATACAGGTAAAAACACTATAGACAATGTCTGTTTATCTAACACTGTGTCCTGACCAGGTGTGAAGCGATTAAAAGGCATCTTATCCATGTTAAAGGAATAGTTCACTTCAGAATTAAAATTTCCTGATAATTTACTCACCCCCATGTCATCCAAGATGTTTATGTCTTTCTTTCTTCAGTTGAAAAGAAATTAAAGTTTTTGAGGATTTTTTTCTCCATATAGTGGACTTCACTGGGGTTCAACGGGTTGAAGGTCCAAATGTCAGTTTCAGTGCAGCTTCAAAGAGCTCTACATGATCCCAGACGAGGAATAAGCGTCTTATCTAGAGAAACAATCATTTTCTAAAAAAAAAAAGAAAAAAAATGTACATACTTTTATCCACAAATGCTCGTCTTGCACTGCTCTGTGATGCGCCACGCATTATGTAATCATGTTTCAAAGGTCACACGTGACATAGGCAGAAGTACCGCGGTAGGGTGAAAAACCATCTCATTTTCTCCTCCAACTTCAAAGTCATCCGACATCGTTGTTTTACCTTTTTTTGTAAAGGCCATTTGACTTAGTCTTTGCACGTTCGCTTTATAGACACTGGATCGGTACTTCCACCTACGTCACGCGTGACCTTTCCAACGTGATTACGTAATGCGTGGCGCTTCACAGAGCAGTGCAAGTCGAGCATTTGTGGTTAAAAAGTATGTAATTTTTTTTTATTTTAGAAAATGCCCGATCGTTTCTCTAGATAAGACCCTTATTCCTCGTCTGGGATCATGTAGAGCTCTTTGAAGCTGCACTGAAACTGACATTTGGACCTTCAACCCGTTGAACCCCACTGAAGTCCACTATATGGAGAAAAATCCTGGAATGTTTTCCTCAAAAACCTTCATTTCTTTTTGACTGAAGAAAGACATAAACGTCTTGGATGACATGGGGGTGAGTAAATTATCAGGAAATTTTAATTCTGAAGTGAATTAATCAGAGGTTTTGTCCTAACCAGCGATAAGCAATGATTCTATTTTCTATTTCTGCGATGTTATAGAAACGAGACGTCGATTTTGTTGTTGCATCACATCTGGTGTGGACAGACAAATTGCTTATCACGTCGCATCTGGTTAGGACACGGTGTAAGCATTTCCAACTTTTCAAACTTGAAAAGTCTGTCTTGATGAAATTTTACTTTTTAATCTCCACAACAATATTCAAAGCAATGTTATTTTAGTATTATTGAGATACTATTGTAGTTTTTGTTCATATTTCCATTTTGATTTTAGACAGATGATTTTGATTTTAGTTTTTGTCATTTTTAGTATTTTTTTTTTTTAAAATATAGTTTTTATTAATTTATATTTCAGTTTTAGTTATTTTAGCTCAAGTTAAACTACATTAAAATGAGAAATGTTGGCAGCTAGCTGAAATAAAAAAGTTTGTTTTTATGATTTTTTTTTATTATTTTAAAAAATATTTTTACATAACTAGAAATATAAATATATTCATTATAAAAAAATGAATACGTTTTTTTTTTTATTATTTTACATTACTTTTCAAGGCCTAGAAATCACACTTTTAAAGTTAGGCTACTTCATATATCCAGTTTTTCCAAGACAGCAGCAATCCTGGTTCTTCAAAGACAAAAAAAACTGTTGAATTAAAATGAGAAATAGCTTGATTTTTGTTGTTGTTTTAGCTTATTTTAATCGTTTTGTCTTATTTATAAGTCATCTTGAGGCCCTATTGGAAGTTTGCTGAGGCCCCCTGGTTGAAAACCGCTGCTCTAATACACATTTCTCATCATCTCAGTTTTTTGATCGTTTGAGATTGTTCTGGATGCCGGCTAAACACCAGCCAGACTTCATTTACCTGAGACACGTCCCGCTCCGAAAGGTTCATCTGTTCACCATCGTCCAGCTTAGCTGTCTGGTTCTCCTCTGGGTCATCAAAACCTCCAGGGCTGCCATCGTCTTCCCCATGATGGTATATATTTCACATACTAAACCTTATTATATTATTGCTAATATTTACCACAGTATGCAAGTGTATGCAACTAATATCATCCATCGTACAGTAGATTTCTGACAACCAAGTTTATGTACACTACCAGTCAAAAGTTTTGGCATATCTACTTAATCTCCTCCCAATCCATTAAAAATATAAATGTATAGTTTTAGTTTTGTGAAGACATTCACAGGCACAAAACTAATCAGAAGGTTTTTAAGATCATGGAAACATACATGTCTAAACGTTTGTAATTGCCTCTCTTAACTGTTTTGATTAATGTACTTGGTGTAATATGTGATAATTGAATTAGTGATTTGCTCTTGGCAGGTGTTGGCGCTGGTCTTTATTAGGAAGCTGCTGGATTTTTTCTTCACAAAGAGAGAGCTCAGCTGGCTCGATGACCTCATGCCCGAGAGCAAGAAGAAGAAGCTGGAGGATGCTGAGCGAGAGGTGAGCTTTACAATTTATTATCTAATTGTAACATTCACTGCAAATGAGCACTTTTGCTGCAAGCAGCAATTTACAAGGTCCAAGTAGAAGAGAGAGAACCAATGAAATGCACAGATGCGCCTGACATCGAAGATTGGAAGGAGGATTTTAAAGGCAGCAAAAGGCTTCTAATCAAATCCTGAAAATCCTGAACACTACCATTCAAAAGTTTGGGGTCTGTAAGATTTGTTATTGTTTATGAAAGAAGTCTCTTATGTATGGAAGCTTGTTTCCGCTATGGAATAAAACTACAGATCCACAGATACAAAATTTCTTGGCCGATACCGATAGCTGATTATGCAGAATGATATCTACCGATAGTTTGTTTTTTCTTATATATATAGCTAACTAACAAACTGTGAACACTGGATAACTTTCCTGAGGTAAATGCAACGTTAAGTGACATTGTTCACAAGCTGTTTTATTGACATCTTTCGCTGTTGAAACACTGATTGAGTGATTACATGAGACATGACACAGATTTTGGTAAGTTGTACTGTATCTTTTAACATACCTTCAGATGTTCATACATGTTTTTCGAGCTGTAACTTGTATTAAATTGGAAGAGATGACTCGCGCTCTGCACTGCCGCTTAAAATGAGGCTCTACAGCGATCTGACACGTCACATTTAAGAGTGTCAAAACGGCATTTATTGTTTATTGCATTTATTGACAGAATTTGAAAGCTGAGACTTTGTTTCTTTTTAGAAGTAACAAAGCACAAAGCTCTTTGTGATTATTGGATGAGAGGCACGCTAGAAATAATGATTAGTGTAAGGAAAAACTGCAGACCTGGCAACCCTGGCTTGAACTACGGGTGATTCATAGAGCCTGCTTTAATGTCGCTATTTTTTAACTGATAATGTGTTATTATTGCATTAACTTGCCCTAAATTGACCCACAAGAGATTTTCTTCACACACAGTATGAGTTGCAGTCGGACACATTTTTCCGCACCCTTTTGATTGACAGGATATAATCGGCCCTGATCATCTGCTGTTTTTAAACAATCGGCCAATGGACGATAGTGAAAATAATTGCTTTTATTGGCCGATACCGATTGTTGGCTAATACATTGGTGCATCTCTAAATAAAACAATTTAAAAGATATCGGCAACTTTTTTCTCACAATTACGAGAAATATACTCGCAATTGCGAGTTATAAAGTCAGAATTGCAAGATATACTGTAAACTCACAATTCTGACTTTTTTTTCTCAATTGAGAGCTTATATCTTGCTGACTTCTTTTCTCAGAATTGTGAGATAAAAGCTTGCAATTGCAAGTTATAAAGTCCAATTCTGAGGAAAAAATGACTGACTTTTTTTCTCAGAATTGTGAGTTTATGTCTTGCAATTTTGACATTATAACATGCAGTTCTGGCTTTATAACTCACAATTGCAAGTTTATAATATCATGCAATTCTGAGAAAAAAAGAATTGTGAGATAAAAAGTCACAATTACCTTTTTTATTGTTTTATTCAGTGGCTTTCATCAAACTTCCATACGTATGCTCACCAAGGCTGCATTTATTTAAACAAATATACCATTTATTACTATTATCAATGTTGAAAACAGTTGTGCTGCATTTTTGTGGAAACTGATACATTTTTTCAGGATTCCTTGATGAATAGAATGTTCAAATGAACAGAATGTATTTGAAATAGAATCTTTTGTAACAATTTAAAGATCTTTACTGTCACTTTTGGTCACTTTAATGCATTCTTTCTGAATAAATGTTTAATAAAAGAATTAAATCTTGATCCCAAACATTTGAATGCTAGTGTATGTTAATTAAAACTGTCAGCAGCGCCCTCTGTCGGATTTGAGTGGTATGACATTCACTCATACTTTATTGACATTGAGCCTTATTCATTAAACATGAGCAGAATACATTTGTGTAAAATGTTCATAAAACCAAATGTGCATAATTCATAATCACTTAATCGCTCAAGCCTGTTTGGCAAAGCCAGGCTTTCAGATTTCAAAATGTTACAACATAAACTGTACATTTCTAAATACTCTGCAAATATTTGCCAGCTATTCCTTCACATTTAGTTAGTTATATATCCAGGTATATAGCATGTGTGCCCAATTTTGTGCAAGGTTACATGTTTTAAACACTTCCCAAAAAATCCAGGAAAAAGATCTGCAAGAGCTGAGAAAAGGAGCATTTCACACAAAATTTCTCTGCCGTCACTCAAACCGGCCAGCAGTACTGAGCACTTTGCAATTTGAGCAATTTTATATTGTTGTAATTTAGTTGCTAGGCAGCATAAATCCATCACATAATTGGGATTATTACATTTTGCCACAGAAATAACCCTAATGCAAAATTTGGTGACTTTTTGCCACACGGCGACAATAATAATAAGGGGGAAATAATAACCTGCTACAAAAACTTCACTGTTTGGACCCCTAATAACACAAGTAATTAGTATTTGGAAGACGATTTCTATGTAACTGAATGATACAACATGACTGCTGGTTGAATTTATTTATATAAGCTGAATGAGAGGAAAAGGACGAGATTTCTTCTCTGTTTTTGAGAACTCATGGAGGTCCTGCTTTAATGAGGAGATCTGATTTGTGCTCCAGTTTTACAGTTTGTTTTTCCTGCATTTAGAGACTTTCTGACCCCCTGGCAAATAATCTCATGTTTTACTCTTGCTAAAATTGCCATGATACGTTTCTTATAGAGAGACCCCGATTCACCCACCTCAGTATCTGAATGCATTCATTTCATGCCAAACAAATGGAACATGAATTGATCTGCCAAAATGTCCCTCAGCAAAGTTATTTAATCTCAAAGGGTCTCTGAAGTTCTCTTTGGCTGGACGGGAATAAAACTCTCTCTCTCACTCCTTCTCCCTGTGTTTTCTGCCAGGAGGAGCAAAGTATTTTGGCAGAGGAAGAAGGAATCGTACAAGTGCCATTGGAGGGACATTACAAGTATGGACCAGATTTTCCTAACTAATTCTCACAATAGCAAGCAATACTAGTTTTTGTTGGCTTATTAAAACAGTAAGGCCATAGTTACAGTGATATCCATGGGTCCCATAAAACACGACTTTGAGTGCAGTATTTTATTTTTTAAAAACAGCGACAGAATCAGTGTTCACCGACACACACTCTTAGAAAACAATGTTTAACGGGGTTCTGTGTAGAACTTTATACTACGGGGCTGTTGAATGCTTGAATCTGATTGGTTGACGAATGTTCTAAGGTGTGCAATTATTTTCAGGGAAACGCACGGCTAAAGTAGTTCTAGCAGGTCTTGACCGCATTACAGTTCCATATCACTTCGCCAAATGATTTCAGTTATCTCAAATAGGTCCTTACAGCCTACAACCGCAAAAGAACCAAAGCCCACAACGACACCGACCAAGCAAATAAATATAGTAAACAATAGGATAAAAACGACAAATTTTTTCCATGTTTTTTTGCCACAAAATTATATTTTATTATGTACGGAACAGTACAGACACACACTCGCACAGAAAGGTGTTGTCAGCGCTGCTCTGACGATTTTATCTGTAAAATAGTTTAGCAACTTAAAAGCTACATGACATTTCTCACTAGTGAGGCGATAACTGCGCTGTTCTTGAAGCAGATAAACATACAGTTTCGCTATTAGTAGAGACGCTGCTGCCGAACACTGTTGAGAGATGCACACAGACTCAGGTAATTCACACGCTTAATCTCTCTCTCTCTCTCTCTCTCTGAATAACTGATTAATGTCTCCTCTCAATGGCTCAAGCCTTCGTTACTAGTTCTGAAAAGATGTTTTGGAATTAGCAACGGAGGCTTGGGATGAGATGCGTAAGAAATTAGTCCCACACACAAGAGCATTTTAAGGACAAAAACCTGACAAATGTCTTGAAATACAACATCAGAACAGTGTCTTCAGGTGTGGTAACTGTAGTATAAGCAGAATAATTGACTTCAGTCTGTTGAATTATTAGAAAAAAATGCACACCCGCTTCGTTTCATGGCCGCATTACCACCTCAGGTGTGAATTATTTTCTAATAATTCAATGCCCCGTCATCAATTATTCCTTACCAAGTGTTTTTGACTCAATTTTAAAGATTCCTTTATGCCAAAAAGGTTCTATAAAATGAGAAATGTCTTAAATGATTGCATACCTTTCATATTTAATGGGTTATTTAAATGTTTTCTAGTGATGAAGTATGTTTATGAGCTGCTTATAATTCATAAAATTGAATTAAAATCGAAAACTATTGAATTAGTTAAAACTAAATTAAATCCAATGGGGGGTTCTACTGTATATATAAAGTGCCTGACAGAAGTTTCTGTATAAAATCTTTTCTTCTAAGAGCAGCACAAAGAATTTGGTATGGTCAATGTCCCTTTAAAGGTGCAATATGTAAGATTTTCTGTCCACTAGAGGTCGCTAGAGGCCTATTCTAAACAAAGGCGTAGCTTGATGACGCCAAGTTTGAGCACGAAATCTTGGGACATGTGGTCTTCACCTCACAGCCGGTGCAAAAGAATAGGGATAGGACTTGGGAAGAAATCATGTTCATGGATGCGATTATTAACGTTACTGTAGTATGAAGCAGAGCAGGACTGAGTGTTGTGGGAGCTGAACGAGGCCTCTGGAGCAATTGCGAAACACACGCCGCGAGCAGCGGAACTTTTATTATGCCACAGTCGCCGGCGCCACTTCCGCTTTTCCGGTCATGAGTATGAGGTAACACAGCTCTGTTTATCATATTAGATACATTTGAGTGTGTTGAAAATGAGGTTATAACGTTACTCTGTGCGTTCGCTCGGCGGCTGCTGTCAGACACTTGTTGCACACTGCAGTAAGCTTGATTGCAATTGACAGGTGACTCCTCACGCGTCCCAGAGCCTTGGTTAAAATTGCGATTTTCTCACGATTTACAAATAGTTGGAAACATTTGGGATATTCTAAGTACTCAAGTGAACAAAATATATAACACTGGCCTAGTGGTTTTTGGATATTTTACTGCAAAGATCTTACATATTGCACCTTTAAGGCAAGTTATTTCACTCGGCGGCCATCTTTGAAACACCTCTCTTTTAGTCATTCAAGTGAAGCTTCAGTCTCTTTGAATGGGGAAATATGAAATTCTCCAAAGCTGTTCACCAAACTTATGATTAAATTTCATATTTAAAATCACCAATGAAATTTGAAAGCAGCTGTCTCGTAAACACTCAAATCATGACAAAAAAAACTGCATTTTTCAGGCTTGACCAGCCAATGTTCACGTGTAGTCCTACATGCGTGTCTCAGAACAGTGACTGTGTCTATAGCAACCAGAGCTGCAGTGACACAATGACTTTACCAATTGGCGATTGGCTCTTTTATTTAGAAGGCGGGACTTATTCTGCCATATTGTGTGTTGCACTTTCTCCCATTCATAGTAATATAAGTGCACCGTCTATCTATATCTAAAGTCTTTGGAATGGATCCCAGATGCTCTAGGTACTTACAGTACATGCATACTGTACATATATACCCAAGAGAGAATAGATAATTCAATAAATAGAATAAAGGTTGAAAATCTTCAAGTAATACGTTTTGAAAAAAAGACACAAATGATAAATATTAACATTTATTAATAAGCAATTGTCAAGCATTCACTATTATATTACAATTTTGAGTCTGAATTTCTATTTTTTGACTGGTTTCATGCACACACCAGAATATTAATGTTATATTTATGTTTTTATTGGATATTTTCAGAGATGATCCTTCTACTGTCAACATTACTGATGAAATGTCCCGAGGCTCCTTTGGAAATACTTGGAACACCGTCAACTCCAAAAATGATCCCAAAAGGTTCTGATTAATTTTCATATGAAATGTTTTTGGTATAAACACATCTTTCTGAATCCAGCCACATGATTTGAAGAATCAATCATGTTTATGGCACTTGGTTGTAAACGATGAGTTGCTGAAGTTAAGCCAGGTACACACTGTATGATTTATAATAGTCCTTTACGGCTGTTTTACTGTAGTATTTACAGGGAATGTAGACACAATATCTGTTTTAGTTTTCTGTACATTAACTTTTAAAAAAATATTTACCACACCTTTATATGGTCATTGTTTGGAAACATCATACTACATATTGGCCTTTTTTAATCCATTTATTCTGCATGATAACCCAGTTTCATTTAATTATTTATTCTTTCTTTTTTCTTAGTCCCCTTTCCTAGATGCTGAACCCCCAAAGGTGAGTGTTCTCATAGCAACATCCCACGTCACTTTAGGATCTCATCTCGTCTTTCTTTGCATGGCAACAAGTATTTTGGTCAAATTGGCGGCGTTTGATAAAATTTGATTGTAATCCATCTGGAACAGACATTTACCATTATGTGTCTCTCCAAGAATGTTGGAATTCACCCCAATTTTCCCATCCAGTTAGTCAGTCGAAAACAATAAATCATTCACATCTCTCTGTAAGTGTCAGACAAAGATAGACAGCATGTGATCGTCTTTTGTTGTTGTTGTTGTTGTTTACTACTTGGACAAGAAAAATGTCTAATCAGCCGTGAACATGAATGTGTGTCCGGGCTGCTTATTATTATTATTATTATTAATTATTATTATTAAGATCATCATGTGCAATGAATTCAGAGGTAAATATTCTGCATATAAAGCCTATTTGACATGAATAAAACTAGCAAACTCACCAAATGGCATCTGTGCAGCAGAGAACTGTTTTTCCCATTCTTTTTCTTCATAGGCATTTGAAAATTTTCTATAATTAAAAAGTTCTGATGCATTAAAACCACAGAACCAAAACCAGACAGCTCCAAGATAAATCAAAATATTATAAACTTTGATGTGAATTATTTGGAAAAACAACATATGCACAAGAAATGAACTACATACAATGATGCATTGCATATCAAATTAGCAGTGATGGAACAATATAAAACTATTGACTGTAAATCACTGCAGTAAAAACATTATGAATATAAAATACCACATATTTGAAGTGCAATATAGAAAAGTTAAGAGTTAAGAGTGTAAGGAGACTTGATTACAGCGTTCGCAATGCTTCTTGGGAGTGCAGTTTCCACAGTAACTGGATTTTTGTCCTGATTGTTATGGGTAGTTAAGTTCTCCAGCCTGTTTTTATTAATTAGTTTATTTTATTAGTTAATCTGTGCTGTCTATACAGGAAGACTCAGGGCTAATGATTGAAAGGTTATTATAGTATAATTAAAAATCAGGTTCTCTGGAAAAAATTAATTGGATTTGCCAAACTGATAATCATTACACACTAAACTATTGCAGTTTAAGTACATTCTGGTAAACTAATTATCCTTTTTGTTATTTTGCAGCCTGTCTAATAAGAGAGTGCACAAGGAGCATCGATGGAAAGAAGAGATGAGAATCTGACTTATCTGATACACTGTGTACACACACACACACACACACACACACTTACCTAGCTATCCAAATAGACTTCTATTGTCTTTTAAAGGAATAGTTCATAAAAATGAAGAAAAACTATTCCTGAACTACTGAAGTGAACTATTCCTACTGTGGCCAGTTTCATAAACATAGCTGCTAAGTTAAGACTGTGTCTTAAGAACTAGTCTGATCAACTAGCAATTAGTTAGGGCTAATCAGTGTTGCCAAGTCCTCAGTTTTCCCGCGGAATCGGGCTACTTTTACACTGTTGCCACGTGTTGTTTTTCATGTCCACGGGTTGAAGCGACCACAAATAACATGATATTTAGCCCCTGGAATGTGAATTTTACCAGGAGAACCCTGCCCAAAATGTGGATTTTACCCCCCGGAACGCAATTGGGCTAGTTTTGAGTAGCAATTAGGCGGGTTTTGTTGTGAAAACCTGGCAACCCGGGGGCTAATCAGTCTTAAGGTCTTTGCACACTGAGTCCGAAATTCGCATCCGAAATTTCCGCACGTTAAAAAATAAATACGACCTCACATTGTGTCAATCACGTTTACACACTGCCTCCGAAACTTTCGTCCGTCGTAAAAAAATTCGGATCACATTCGATTTTCTGCGTTTTTCACATCCGAGGCACGCATTTTGAGAGACGTTTTGACAATTCAGAGCTACCGTACAAGCGAACGCCAAAATCCCATCTGACAAGTTGATCCACGTCGTCTACAGCACAAAGCAGCAGCACTGTATGACAAACAAAGTGCGAAATACAAAGAGACCGAATATAAAGACAGATTGTGCCATGTAGCAAAGCATCAAACTGAGCCACTGACATCTTGAAGTAAACGAAACGCTCGGGATGATCACGCAGCTCCTTGATGAGGTGGAACTCTCCTTTCTCTCTATGCAATCTCGGGATTGGATGGACCCAATATTTCCTCTTTCTTTTTCTCTTTTTAAGAAGAGACTAAATCATGCTCGCTGCTTGAAGACTCCATTTTGTATTGTTTTGCGAATTTTTTCGCAAGGGATTCATTCAAGGTCTCTGTGCATGACGAATTTTTAGGGTCATGAATACGAAAAAACGCATACGAAATTTTCAGACTCAGTGTGCAAAGGCCTTTACACCAGACGCGATGCAATAAGATTCCAGCGACAAACAATATAGGTGCGTTCACGCCATATTGTATTTGTTTTAACTATGATATTCTGGCTCGTAAAAGGCGTTCACATCCTCGTAGAACTCGTAATTACAGTCCGTAAGCTGGGAGTGTACCACGTGGCCGCTGTACTACCTGACCGCTGTAGATTCATTTAGGCGTTGATATTGGTGCCATAGAACTGCATATTTCCCAGTCCTTGAACGTGAACAGCTTTGAATATCATCTCAAGTTTACGGTAATTACGCGGTGGCATGATTGCAGCATTTCCACACCAGATGCGGCGGCGACGCGACTATGAGACGCAATAAAATCAATCAAATATCACAGCTAATCAGAAAAGCGCGTGGGCAGGCTGCCTCACAGTGTTGCCGCAGGTTTTCCCACAGAATTGGGCTGGTTGTTTTATGTTTGCGGTATGAAGCGACCCCAAATAACATGATATTTAGTCCCTGGAATGCGAATTTTACCAGGAGAACCGCGCCAAAAACGCGGATTTTACCCCCCGAAACGCGATTGTGCTAGTTTTGAGTAGCAATTGGGCAGCTTTTGTTGTGAAAACCTGGCAACCCTCTCGACAAGCTCCCGGCACTCGCAACAAAATGGATTACGTACATAAATTAATGAATATTACACCATTTTAACATTTATTAAAAATACATACTATGTTACTGAAACAATCTTTGTCATAGAATACACTTCTGTGTTCACAATGAGTTTGAACGTTCTTGTTACCTTTATTTATTTTGAAAATCTGAGGTGAATTGTCCATTGTTGCTTTCATTTCGGCTATAAAAGACACACAAAATGATATTCAAACTCACATTAGACGATTTAACATAAACATTACCTGAGATTATCGTTTTCATATTTGGTGTTGTTGTTCCAGCCGCGACATCACAGAAAAATAGAAACCATTTCTAAAATAGAATCACGTGTCGCCGTTGCGGCTAGTTAGGACAAAAAGTCCGATTAAAGACATAGAAAAGATCACGTGTCGCGGCGTCGCGTCTGGTTAGGACACGGTGTTATTTTTTATTCAAATTAGACCAATCTACCTTTTTATGTAACTGACTTTCTTTAAGTTATGACCAGTCTTGGAGAACATCATTAGCTGACAAATTTGTAATACTAGTTTAAGCAGTTTATGCAACCGGCCACTGGTATAGCCTAAGTAATGCGAATTATAATCAGAATAACCCATACACACACTCTACCCCTAACCCAACACGTAAATGAAAACCTTTCAAATTTGTGTTATGATAAAAACATTTGCTTTATGAACAACATATCCATGAGTTTTTACAGATTCTGGGCACATTATCCAGCATTTTTGTCCTTAAAGTAACAAGCAAACGCACATAAAGCTCCCAGTCTTGTCTTGTGTTTCTATATTTTTAAAGTATATCACAATGCTAAGCTTTTTAGCTTCTAGGTATAAAGCCTGTACATACGTATAGTAATACCAGCAAATAAAGCGGAGACATGGATTGTGTGTAAGATGAGGAGAAAGTGTGGCAGAATTTGAAAAATTTTAAACTTTATTTTAAATGCTCTCTAAAATGTTTTATATGTTTTGTATTTTTTAAAAAGTATTCCTGCACAACTTTCACATCCCTAAAGGTACAGTTTTAAACAAATGTGTAGACAATATCTACAGAAATTGATTAGCTAAACCAAGGATATTTTTCAACTTTTTAGCAATATATTCAATATTGCCACCATTGGGTCCTTGAGCAAGACACTTCACTTCTTGATGTTCAATATTCCTGCAGTCACTGTACTTACTTACTTGGATAAAAACCATAAAAACGTATTGTAAGTTCTTGATATACCTTCAAATATCAGAAAATTGCTGTATTTTGCTGAACGCTGTCTTTGCATTTATGCAATGAGGAATTAAATCTTAATCATAGAACATTAATTTTAGCTATTCATATTTTTGCAATTATTTGTACTAAGAATGCTGCTTGTGTAAATATTATTTCCATCAGACTTGTCAAGAGTTCATACCTCTATTTTGAAGGCTGTATGTTGATCCTCACAATGCCAAAGTGTAGATGTGTTTTCATGCCAATAATGATGATGGAAAGACATCTGAAGTCATATCAGCTGCACATCAGTAAACTGTCCCCTCAAAATGATTGTCTGTATTATCTCTTAAGCAATTGAATGCATTATCTGGATACTGTACTGTAAATGCATCTTCAGATACAGATTGCATTCCCTTTCCAGAAAAAGCAATAGTGTTTTAGAAGTGCGGGTCCATCTAATAATGTTTTCAGAATTTTGTTGCATGTTGAGTTCCTTATACAATGAATTATTTCCATTTAAAAACCTGTAACTTCTGCCATTTATATTGCTATGGATATTTATAACAAATATATACAAAATCATACATACTGTAATATTATTACCATAGTTTGATTCACATGTTTTGCTCTTATTGTTATGCATAGATTTGTTTTGTATGGATTATATCTTCACCCTCAGATGTTTTGATTTTAAAAGACAAGTGATTGTTATCATGCTAATATTTTCACAGTTTATTCTGACTTAAGCTTAAGTCCTATTATATTACTGGAGTAATACATCTTCTTTTGACTGTGTGTTGATGTTTGTGTAAATTATCTGGAATATAACTATATCCTCTGTGTGGTGTGACTTTGGGATCTTTTAACTGTGTGCTTTCATTGTTTTTTGGGGGATATGGCTTAAATATCCTTCATTTGCACTTGTATTTCATGAACTGGGAGAGATAATTAGATTTTTCTGAAGTTTTTGTTCCTGCTTTTTCTTCTACAGTGAAATAAAAAGCTCTGCCATATGAATATGGATGTGTCCCTGGATAAAGAATATCTTATTTTCTGTAATTGACAAAAAAAAAACAACAACAAAAAAAGCATAACAGTACAGTCAAAATCATATCAGTCTGACATAATCTATCGCTTCATCCCTTCTCTATATGTGGAGATGGCTGGAATTTACAGTTTTATTATTTCTCAAACACTGAGATGAATCTTTAATAAAGTACACCTTCACAAATACAAAAACAGACTCTCTCTCTCTCTCTCTCTCTCTCTCTCTCTCTCTCTCTCTCTCTTTCTCTCTAAAATTGCATTACCATGACACTAAATTACTGATTTGGGGGTTTTGCTCATTCATTCAGAAAATAAAAGTTTTAAATTTTGCTTGAAACTTATTTGACATATCAGAAGGCATTAAAAAGTGTTGTGGATATATAGTGACAGTTCTTTTTTTAGTACTACATACTAATGTTATCAATGCAAAACATCCTCAGATTTGTTAATAATAATAAATGTCGAGTTGCTGTACAAGCCAGGGTTTTATAGAAACTATTATTTATATAAGAATAGTTTGATAAGTCGGTAGAAGACAACAAAGTTATATGCGAAACAAAAACAATAGTAAAAAAAAAAAATTATATATAGTATAAGGAGAAATGAAATAGTAAGTGCAAATTTTAGGCTTGTGCAAATCTTTAATATAAATAAATTCAATTGCGCAGTAAGTCACTTTCGATAAATTGAATGCCAAAATGAATATAAAATAAATACCATAGGTGAATACTAAATGAATAAATTTAAATTGCCATATGAAAAATAAAATACATATTGATCGAAAGCCTATGCATTTTTCTCATAGACTTTTGGAAAATCGCAAAAAATAAGCTGTGTTTAACAAAGGGTTATGACACTTACACGTTTTGTCTATCAAGATAATCTTTACAAGTTAACACAACATTTATACATTTTGAAGCCTAAATAAAGTCGTCAGATATAAAAAGCTAACAGTAGGCTATAAACGGACTACAGCACACCATGGTCGTGGATCAACGTCACCACCACCAAGCTTCCTCAAACTTTATTTAAAAAACAACTTTATTTAAAAACATGCTCGCTAATTATGATCTGCGCTGTGTATGAATACTTATCCACTTTTTCATGAGAAATGCTGTCCAAATGTCCTGTTTGTCATGATGACGTGTAAAGTCCCTTTTAGCAATTTGTTAGCAACCGCCATTTTTAAGACACAATAAAGGTTTAAAAAAATCACAAGCGGGTTATAACTGGTGTGTTTTATGTCATAGATCAAAACGTGAAAATATTTAGAGGCTTTGTTAACCACAGACCTTATTTCAGGCGATTTAGCAAAAACCCATAAAAAAACCCCATAGACTTTAGGGTGATGGAACCGGAAGTCCTAAAATGCTAACTCGCTTCCGGGTTTTGCCCGAAAGCGTCATCCCTGAGGTACTCTATGAAGCATATAGACCCTTTTCACATTTCCGGTTTCTCAGAAGCGGTAGTCGTCATAGTTGGGTAAACTTTTATAGAGGTGAATGAGAGACTTCATTAAATATATTTTTTTGTGTTTCCATTTGTGCAAATAGCAAAAGAAAACCTTCACAACAGTGTTTTCACAAATTTCAAAAAGAGGAAAAAAATAGAGAGTGATTGATAATGGCAGTCAGAAGAGAGAAAGATGTCATTTTTACAGTCACTCCCTTAGCCGCTGTATTATAAACACCCTCACAGAAGCGTTAACTAGTTTTTTGTAATTTGACGCAAAGATAATATAATACTAAGTATAGTGTTGTAAATCTACATAATTTAAAAAAAAAATGAAAATATAAAAAAACTTTACAGGATTTGCGATATTGATGACCGTTAAAACGCGTCATCACAGTCTGTAAATTTTTTTGTTTTACAGGACTAGACCGCGCTTTTTACCCAATCAGAAACGCGCACTGCCTGTCAATCATTTTACATGACAGCTGGTTTGCTGTATTTGGGGGCGGGGTTTGCAGAGGGTTTTTCGTACCTGTTACGTTGCTCGTTACTAAGCACCGTTTTTGTCGAAGACGTCTTGTTTGGGGAACGAGAAGACGATTCGATCGTTCCTGTACAATTTAAATTACAAGGGTGAGTTGCAAGTTGTTGTGGTGGTTTCACAAAGGCAACATATTGTTATTGGACAAAATGTGTTTGGCTTGTTTCAAAATCCATAACATAAAAACGACATTTCTGAATGTCCCATAGAGCTGTCAAGCTACATTCACTAATTAACGGCAAACATAAAGATATACAAGATCTTTAACATGCTTTAATGTAATCTCAGCTCTTAATGCTGAAAATCTAAATAAACACACATTTGTTTCACTATATTAGTGAGGACATTGAATTGACTTCCATTGATTTTATATCAGGTAAGTTAAATGATATTTTCTATGGCCTGACCCAACCCTACCCCAACCTACCAATCACAGAAACGTGTGCAAAACACTAGATTTAAAGAAAAAACTTGTTTTGACTGATTTATAAGCCTTTTCAACTAGTAAGGACCAGTAAAATGTCTTCATTAGATGGTTGTACTAATATTTCACTATAAAAATGAGGACATTTGGCCCTCACAAGTATAGCCAAACCAACACACACAGGTTTTCATGTTTTATGGGGACATTAGACATAATGATTTTTATACAAACTGTATATTCTGCCCCATAACCCTAAACCTACCCATCACAGAAAACTTTCTGCATTTTTACATTTTCAAAAAACATCACAGTATGATTTATAAGCTGTTTTTCTCATGGGGACTAAAGAAATGTCCCCACAAGGACAAGGATTTCCGATATTGCCATCTTTGTGCGGACATTTTGTCCCCAGTACGTAGAGTTTACCACACACATTACACACATTGGTTTACCAGGACCACACGCGCACACACACAAATGTATAGGATGATTGTTTAGAAAGACTTTTTTTTAAAGAAAGAAATACTTATTCAGTAAGGATGCATTAAATTGATCAATGGTGACAATAAAGACATTTATGTTACAAAATATTTGTATTTCAAATAGGAGGCTGTCAAGCTCCAAATTTATGAAAAATACACTGTAATTATCATAAAAGTAGTTCCAACTTAAGTACATCAGTCCTATGTAACTTGAAGAGTTTTTAAACTTGCAGGGAAGAGTTTCCCTTGACAAACAACCAGTGTTACATGTATTAATTATATTTAGGTTCTCCTCTTTTAAAAAGAGTGAGTGTGTTGGCTTGATATTTTGTGCTTTTTTTGGTGAACAGATGGTTTGTAGCATCAGCTGACAGCTCAGAGAGAGACCTGCTCCCAGGACGGACTGCATCTCTGGCACCAGTGCCGTTTCCTCCATGCTGAAGGACCGGAGACGTGCGGCCCCAGGGTCCCTGACAGTGCTGGATAATTGACACATTTCCACAAGGCTTTGGTGACTCCCATCTTCTGTCAGTGTCATGTTAGATACGGTAAGGTAAGCAGAAGTGACACATCGGGCCAGTTTAGAGTGCTGAAGTAAGTTCTCCTCTGGGATTACGGAGGAAGATCATTTGAAAAGGTACCTGAGTGGAGTTCAAGCTTTACTTATGCCTGAACTCTGAATTCTGTTTGTTATACTGACAGAATGATTGAAGCCATTTGACACATGGTTATTCTGTTTGATTGCAGTTGCTTTCCCACATGGATTGTGTTTGATTTGCAGCATTTGCTTGCATGACATCTTGACAAATAGCGTTTTAACTGTTCATGAAGTCTCAATGTTGTATGTTTTCTCAAAGGGACAGTGAGGTAAATGTGTCAGATTCTACTGTTGCCTTTTAAGTGAACTAAAGGTTATCATTAGGTTTTGCATCCAGGCTTAGATTTTACATTGGGCATCAAGTGCCAATCAATGGAAGCTTGTTTCCGCCATGGAATAAAAAAAAAGGTAATTGTGACTTTTTATCTCACAATTCTGACTTTTTTTTCTCGCAATTTCTCAGAATTGTGATATAAAGTCAGAATTGCGAGTTATAAACTCACAATTGAGTGTTATAATGTCCAATTGTGAGGGGGAAAAAAGTTTTTTCTCAGATTTGCAACTATATCTTGCAATTCTGACTTTATATTACACAATTCTGACTTTATAACTTGCAATTTTGACTTTATATCACGCAATTCTTACTATAACTCGCAATTGAGTTTATATCTCGCAATTCTGACTTTATAGCTCGCAATTCTTACTATAACTCGCAATTGCAAGTTTAAATCTCGCAATTTTGACTTTATATCACGCAATTCTTACTATAACTCGCAATTGCAAGTTTAAATCTCGCAATTCTGACTTTATATCACACAATTCTGACTTTATATCTGACTTTATATCACACAATTCTGACTTTATATCACGCAATTCTGACTTTATATCACGCAATTCTGACTTTATATCACGCAATTCTGACTATAACCCGCAATTGTGAGTTTATATCTCGCAATTCTGACTTTATATCACACAATTCTGACTTTATATCACACAATTCTGACTTTATATCACGCAATTCTGACTATAACCCGCAATTGTGAGTTTATATCTCGCGATTCTGACTTTATAGCTCGCAATTCTGACTATAACTTGCAATTCTGACTTTATAACTCACAATTCTGACTTTATAACCCGCAATTCTGACTTTATAGCTCGCAATTGCAAGTTTAAATCTCGCAATTCTGAGAAAAAAAGTCAGAATTGTGAGATAAAAAGTCGCAATTACCTTTTTTACTTTTTTATTTAGTGGCAGAAACAAGCTTCTATACTAATCCAACACAGGGCAAAATAATTTATCATTAAAACTAAAGAAAATGTCCCAAACTGCCAAACAATATGCAAGATTATTAACATGACAGACTGAACAGAAAATTTACAAGCTTGGTTTTCAATTTCAAGTATGAAATAACTGCCAAAAAGCCAAAAGTTGAATACACAAAACACAATGTAGTCTGTGCAATCCACTTTTATCCTCAACCGACCCTGTTTTTTTTTTTTTTTTAATTTGTTTTTTTTATACATACTCTGGGTTGTATTTTTTAAATTGGTTTACAGAGTCGCTCAGAAACCAAAACACCAACTGCTTCATTTGAAGAAAGATTTATTTGCATGATTCGATGAAACTGACAGCACTAGTCATTATAAAACAGAGTATCGTTGAATATCACAGTTATGCAGGGTAGTTTTTATCTCGTTCTGGAGAATCCTCACTCGCGTCGCCCTCTCCCTGTTTTCAGCCAGGACACAAACTCTTTTGCCGCCTGGTCCTGCAGGTAGGAGCTGACATCACTGGTGTATGTGCCGTCTGCGTGGCGTCGTGTGGGAACTCTGGGGGAGTAAGGATGTTTAGTTAGAAAGGCTGATATTCTGTGTCCGATATAAAAATATATATATATTAATAATAAACTATATTTATTTATACTTCCATTCAAAAAATGTAATTCTTAAAGGAAGAAATAATTGTTTTTCAGCAAGGATGCATTAAATTGATCAGTATAGTAAAGTATAGTAAAGCTGTTCTTTTGAACTTTCTATTTATCAAATAATCCTGAAAAATTGTATCGCAATATGAAGCAGCACAACTGTTTTCAACATAGATAACGTGTTTCATATAAGAATGATTTCTGAAGGATCATGTGACACTGAAGACTGGAGTAATGATGCTGAAAATTCAGCTTTGATCACAGGAATAAATTACATTTTACTATATATTGAAATGGAAAACACTTATTTTAAATTATAATAATATTTCACAATTTTACTGTATTTTTGATCAAATAAATGCTGCCTTGGTAAGCATAAAATGAGCACTTTTTTCAAAAACATATTTTTTTTTGGTCACACTTTAGATTCCAATTCTCAATATTAACTATTAACTATGACTTTTGCCTCAATAAATTCCTGCTTATTAGTAGTTAGTAAGGTAGTTGTTAAGTTCAGGTATTGGGTAGGATTAAGGGATGTAGAATAAGGTCATGCAGAATAAGGCATTAATATCTGCTTTATAAGTACTAATAAACAGCCAATATCCTAGTAATATGCATCCTAGTTAATAGTGACAATTGGACCCCTATCTAAAGTGTTACCATTTTCTTTACCAAGTACAAACTTTTGAATGACAGTGTAAATGTACTTTAATTTAAATTATCACCATTTGGTAATTTTAATTTCAATACAAGGCATTTTTAACCATTCTAATGCTGTATTCTTGTCATGTGGGAATTAATTGAAATTAATTTCCAATGAGTGAAAACAATATTTTTCTATTTTCATAATTACATTTAATAATTTTAACTTCTTTTGCTTAACGATTGAGATGTCATGTTTTTGTTTCTTAAATATTTTGCAAGAGCTTATAAACTTACCCGCTCCTTTTGGAGTTCATTAACCACTGAACGAAGTCTTGTGCTCTCCTGGTCTCCAGGTATTTACTGTAATCGTTTGAGAAGGTGCCTTCTGAATGTCTCTTCATGTTGTTTACTTCTCTTGGGTCATTAAATAGTGCGTCCTCCTCAGACATAAAGCTGAAAGTCAATATCAAATACGTCATTCTCCAAAAAGAAAAACCCATCAAGAGCATGCCTGGGTCACATTTTACCCCAAAATCAAAAGAAAGAAATAATGCATTCATTTTGACATTATTTTTATGACAGATAAACACATTTCACATTAAATGTTTGTATTTTGTTGAATCTGTATCTGCCATGTAATAGCCTGTGAAGCTATAAAATTGCACATTTCACAACAAAATTAGAAATATTTAATGACATTTAATTGTCCTAGAAAAATGCTTCATTTTCTTTCAGTTCCTTTTTTTATTTTGAGGTTAAAGGTGTCCCAGGTTGTGTTTGATTGTAAAGGGAACAATCACAAATCCCAGCTGTAGAGGCCATTAAAAAATGAAATAATTCAGAATAATTTAGTTGCTCTTACCTGGCGTTTTCTTCCGTGTCTTGTATGGGAATCTGCAGGCTGCTCTGGATCAAGATGAGAAGTAAAAGTCCAATGAAGGCGTAGATCTTTACCATCATCTTACCTGAGGATGCAGACCGTACAGCTACTCAGTAAACCATTCACGCATTCTACCTGTATAGATATAGTATAGTGCCAAAGAGTTCTCGGGCTCACCTTGATTTTTGTTGGGTCGTCACGGAGAAATATACTCAATGATTTTGTCTTGCTGGTTTCTCCTTCCTGGCTCCCAGTGCGATTTCACAGTCCCAGCCTGATGTTCTGAGTCTTATATAGTGATGCCCAGGTGGCATGATCCACACACACACACACACACACACACACACACACACACACACACACACACACACACACACACACACACACACACACACACGTTAGTTTCAATCCATTAATCTCAATGCATCAATGTGTTTGCAGTGTGAACCTGCTTAAAAAGAGAGATGGGGAAATGGTCAAACAAGTCAAAAAGTCACTTAAGGGAAAAATCAAACATGATTTTTGTCCTGTTAAAAACAGGGATGAGCAAATAATTGCACAAGTACTTTCAGGATGAGAAGCATTCGGTCATATTTCCAGGAATTGATGTTTGTGCTCTGCAAAGCTTTCTTTCTTTTTGTGAGAAATCAATTGATATATCCTTTCATAATACAGGGAATTTTACACTATATTATTATTATTATTTTTTTTTTTTTTAGGTAGGATATACAAGTATTTGGACATTTAAATCACACTTAAAAATGTCTGAATGGCATTGCATTAGATAACCAAATATTAAATGAAATGCTTCTTTTCTCTGTAACCTCACTTTTCTTCATAATTTTTTTTTGTGTCTATATGCTTTTAGGTTTCGTATATCATGAGCTTTAACTATTTAGAATAGATGTCAGTCATGTTTCATTGTCATTCGCATCATATTTATATTTTTCTTGATTATAGAAATGTTTATCATAAACTGAAGCTTTTCCACTGCATGTCCTTGTTTTTAAATACTTCCTAAATTCTTTATATTGTATCAAGTGTTAAAGGGGTGGTTGATTATGATTTCACTTTTTTAACTTTAGTTAGTGTGTATTGTTGCTGTTTGACCATAAACAACATCTGCAAAGTTACAATGCTCAAAGTTCAATGCAAAGGGAGAAATTTTCTTTTAAAGAATTCTCTGTTTAAGGACTACAATAAACGGCTGGTAGGGACTACATTGAGCTTCTTCCCAGGTTGGTGACATCACAAACCCCAAAATTTACATAAACCCTGCCCCTGAGAACACACAACAAAGGGGGTGAGGCCATATTGGGCTGCTTTAGAGAAGAGGAAGAGTTGTTGTAGTAGAGTGTTGTTAACATGCCATCATTTTACGCCGGACTGCTTCACAAATGAGGGTCAATTCAACGCTGGATTTGCACAAAAGATTAACATGACAACACATGCTAGTTGATGAGTTGAATCAACTCCACAGCAACTACATAAATTTATCCACTAACCATTCAGAAACGTCCAGTTTCATTCTAAAAGTTGTAACTTCTTCCTGAGTCTCTCCATCAGTGTCGACTCCGGTTTGAACAATGTAAGGCTGAACACCGTTACTGACAATCCTCATTTTGGCTGCGTGAGATTCTCCAGCTTTGTTGTTGTTGAGCAACCGAAGCGTGAGCTGTTAAAGCTCCGCTCTCTTCTGGGGGCCGGGGGCCGCAGCTCATTTGCATTTAAAGGGACACACACAAAAACGGTGTGTTTTTGCTCACACCCAAATAGGGGCAAATTTGACAAGCTATAATAAATGATCTGTGGGGTATTTTGAGCTGAAACTTCACAGACACCAGAGACTTATATTACATCTTGTAAAAGGGGCATTATAGGTCCCCTTTAAATACTGTAATGCCTCAGTCTCACAGAGATCAATGTAATTACATCTAATTCTATTTAATTTAATTTATTTTTTATCTTATCAATCAATCAATCATTTATTTATAAAGCACTTTAAAAAAACCATAAAAGTATACCAAAGTGCTGTACACAAAAATCATTTCAAACACATCAAATGCCTGTGAGTACAAATAAGTCTTAAGACGTGATTTGAACATCTGCAGAGAGGTCGAAGAAGGCACAGAGAAAGGAAGATCATTCCATATTCTAGGGGCCACAACTGAAAATGCTCGATTCACCTCTACACTTAAGACGTGTATGTGAAACCTTGAGCAAAATTTGCGAGTTTGATCTTAGCAATCTTGAGGAGGACTGAATAACTGACAGATCCTTGATGTACTCTGGTGCCAAGCCATTGATGGCTTTAAAAACAAATAACAGAATTTTAAAAACAATTCGTTATTTAACTGGTAGCCAGTGTAGAGAGGCCAGAATTTGAGTTATATGGTCTCTCTTAGTATTAGTCAGCGGTCTGGCCACAGCATTTTGAACCAATTGTAACCTCGACAGGGATGACTGACAAACCCCTGCATATAACGAATCACAGTAATCCAAGAGTGAAAATATAAAAGCATGTATAACTTTTTCAAGATCATTCTTTGATGAAATTGATTTCAATTTTGCAATCCTCCTCAATTGAAAGAAACTATTTTTTACTACTGTGTTTAGTTGATGATCGAATTTGAGCTCAGAATCAAAAATTATGCCTAAGTTAGTGGCATGACTTTTTACACAGGATGAAAACTGCCCCAGACTCGTTTTTGGAGTAAACAATGTGCTTTTTTCCCCCTCAAAAAGCACAATTTGAGTCTTTTTATCATCTAACATTTCACCTCCTCAAGGCAAATCAGCAAGGCATTTTCAGCTGCATTATTTTCTGCTTTGAAAAGCAGGTACAACTGCGTGTCGTCAGCATAACTATGATACGAAATGCCAGATTTATTAAATATAGAGCCCAGTAGAATCATGTATAAAGAAAAAAGCAACGGCCCTAAAATAGAGCCCTGAGGTACCCCGTAACTTACAGGAGCAGCAGAAAAACAATTATTCCCAATCTTTACAGTGAAAGTTCTACTCTCCAGGTAAGAATGGAACCAGAGTAAAGCCACCCCAGTTACCCCAACACACCGCTCAAGACTCTCTAACAAAATGGTATGATCCAGTGTGTCAAAGGCCGCGCTGAGGTCTAACAAGACAAGACCGACACAATTTCCATTGTCAACTTCCAATAAAATATCGTTTAATACCCTAATAAGGGTGGATGACTGAAACTTATCTATTATGTCAATCTCTGCTAAAAAAGAAGAAAGCTGACAAAACACAATCTTTTCTAGGATTTTTGCAATAAAAGGAAGCTTAGAAATTGGATTTGGAAATTGGAAAATTTTGAAGTATAAATGGATCTAGGCTGGGTTTCTTTAACAAGGGCTCCACTACCGCATGTTTCAAACTCTGTGGTACACAGCCCTTGGCCAGACTTTTGTTTATGATTGATAAAATGTATGGACCAATACTATCAAACACTTCTATAAAGAGACTTCTTGGGATCACATAATTTGTAGATAAAGCGACATCATCTTAAAGCCTTAAAGGAGCCTGAGGGAGCAGCAACAACTCCAAGATCTAACTTCATTGGTGGAATTGCAGAGCGAATACCATCGATTTTATTAATAAAAAAAACTTAAAAAATCTCTCACAATTTTGCAACTGAAGACTCAAGACAAACCACGACTGAAGGCTCTAAAATGGAGTTAATAGTATTAAAAAGCACATGAGGCTGGTGAGAATATTTTACAATAATTTCAGAAAAATAATTTGCTCTAGCCATTTTTGCTGCTTCCTGAAATTTAGTCGAAGAATCCCTCAGCATAATATAAAAAATCTGCAACTTATCCATCTTCCATTTTCTTTTCGCACATCTACATTCTTGTCTTAATGACCGTATCATTTCATTTACCAATGGAAGAGATTTGACTTTCTGATGATGAATTTTACAAGGAGCAATATGGTCCAGTATATCTGAACAGAGTCAAACAGTCTTATTATTATTATTATAGTTAATTTCCCTGAGGATTCTTAATAGAACAGCAACATCGATGCTTTTGTAGTCATAACTGATCAGCATCAATTATTCCAGAGATCAATGTAATATCATATATCTCTGATAATGACCACTAAACTGTATAATTGTCACAGAAAGCTGATTTCCAACATAGCTGTGCTGTGTAAAATCATAGTATGACATGAGTTGTGTTGTATCAGTCTGCACACTTTCTTCTCACTCAAATGAATATTCTTTGTCCATTTATTTATTTGTTGAGTAGACCTGTAAAAAGCGTTGCTTGAGGTCCTAATTTTGCTATCGTGATTGGCTGACTGTACATTATTTCATAATGTTAATGTCTCTTGTCTTAATTCATGTGGGTTTTAGCTCATTTATCTAGTGATGCCAAAGTTTTGAACGAAATTATCTGTGCTCTTGGGCAACATCCAAATGGCATACATTTCAATAGTTCAACCAGCAGGTGGCACTATTCATATACTATTATATGTATACGCTACCAGTCAAAACAATGAAATGACACACAGAAGAAGAATGGGAATTATGTAGTGAGTTTCAGGAGAAACAAATTCAGTCCTAATTTTAGTAGTGTATAATAATATATAATATGTAAAATATATATTTTATATATATATATATATATAAAAGAATTAAGCATCCAGACGTAGAATTCCTTCACACACAGAAGTATTTTTAATTTTGTTCATTTTTCAGGATATATGAAACAGAGTCAGAAGACAAAGGCATCTAAATCCAGAATGTTTTAGTTGATCAGTTTTCGTACAGACATGCTCAAATCACACATTGAAGTCAGTGCATAAACACAACCGCACAAATTCCACAATCAATTTGTAAATGTAGAAATATGAAACATGACAAAAGTCTCTGATATAAACTACATTCATATAACTTTACATTCGTAAAGCGAGTTATCATCACAGCAATGTGGTAAAAAATTAAAATATCACATTAAGCAATATAAAAATAATAATAACAATACAAAATCAAATGTCATTGACTCTGACATAAGAGTTTGTTCCCATCAACAAGTTCTATATACAGACTAACATGTAAAGCGTCAAAACAGTGTTTTGTGTCAATGTAAGAGGAACATATTTTGTTTACATAATGCATCAATATGTCCATTTATTTTTTCTCAGTAAAGCAGTTCTGCAGAAAATGGTTCAAGTGTGTGTAGAGGTGGTAACGTGCTTTACCAGACAGTCCGTGATCTTTATCGGTGTACCACTGAAAAACATTGCACATTTAAATATGAGTACATTTTTAGACAGTTTTAAAGAAAGCAAGAGCTTGATAAAATGTTTTTCATCACCTTCAACCATTCATTAATACTCACCATTGCTTCAAAGTCCACTTGATTTTCCACCAGGGCCTTGGAAATTTGAGCAGCCTGCTGAAAGTGGACGTTGTCTGGAGTAGTGAAGTCAAAACAGCAAGAAAACATGTTAAGAAAACGAAACAAAAATATAAGCAATTGTCGGGGTTCAAGCGCTTTAAGGCCTTTAAGCACTAGATATTACGTTTTATTTAGCAAGCAAGTAACCACTTAAATCATAGAAGGAAAAGACCATTTACAGGCAATACAGGCAATTCACCACTGGAAATATATGGGATTTAAAGCTTTTTAAGAGTTATCGAGGTTTGAGCCAAAAACCTAGGACTAGTTCGTCAAAGTTGTTTTTTTTTTATTTTTTATATAATCTCCAATATTTAAGGAATGATTCAATGGACAGCGGAGGTCCTAGAGGCAAAGTTGCTCAGAATGATGAGTCCTATCGTGTGGTATGAATGTCATGGGCAAAAAAAATTGCGTGATACACAGTCCTTTACGCACGTGAAAAATGCGAAGGCGCCCTACGGTGGCCGACTTTTTTAAAACTTCTCACAGGCCTCTAGTGGCGTGAGTCAAACAGGCCCAGTGAGTTTCATTCTGATCTGCCTCCATTAACCTTGTCTGATACAGTAGCTGCTCAAACTTCATTGGCAGATGGCAGCCATGTTTATCGAGATATGTCAATGTCCTCAATTTTCAAGTCTATCGGACTGACAGTGAAGTAGTTATAGCCATTTTCATGTTTTTTTGCTGTTATAGCACCACCAAGTGGCCAGTCGCTGATCCTTTTTCACACGACCACAGAATGAGCTCTTATATGTGTGATGAGTTTGGTGAAAATATCTCATTCTGTTCATGAGTTACAGCCATTTTACTAAAACTGGCTCCGTCCACTTCAAAAGTTTTGGCGGCCCTTAGGGACCGTGAATCAATTTAAAAAATTTTTTTTTTGATAATTATTGACAATCAAACTCTGGAGAATCTTGCTGCACTGATTTGGTTCCAATCGGGCCAAAAACTTAGGACTAGTTTGCAAAAGTAGGGTTTTCAAAAAATCCAAAATACCCAAAAACGATGAGCGAATCCTTGGGTTTTGTCTGTCTTGAGCCAAGGATCCCAATGATATAAGAATACACCTAGCAGTTCAGAAGTTACGAGTGATTTCATACTTTTCACTGCTGTAGCGCCCCCATTAGGCCGATCGGGGTGAGTCTTGTAGTACTCACACCGTCTACAACGTCACCCAGCCCTCAAAGTTTCAAGTCTCTACGACTAACGGTTTGGTCTGCCCGATCACTTTTAGGGGAGAATGCTGATCCTTGGAAATTTTAACAATTACAACAGGGTTTCATCGATACGCGCTTGAACCCCTATTAAAAGGTACAGAAGCTGTCACTGAGGCAGAACCCTTTCAAAGTTGGTACCACCCCAATAAAAGCTTTTGTACCTTTATTTCTGAGAGTCAATCTATCAGATTCTAAATACAGATCTATAAACTTTACATTGCTGTTTTGTCTTGTCTATTCTCAGGTTTAGATCAAATTGTGTTTACCGTCTGCAGTGCCGTGCACCAACATGTATTGCACCGACTTGAAATTTCTGGCCCTGTCAGTCACTGTTGAATTCTGCAAACAAGCAAATCAGCCAAATATATGAAAAACTATTGATCACTGTTCATAATCCAAGGATGTGTTTTCTTACAGATTAACTTACTTTATATCTTTCAGCGTTCTCCTCAGGGCGAAGCATGTATCTCTCTGTATATACGGCATCTGTGAAGAACGCAGGGTGTGAGTTAAGTTTGCTAAATTGTCTTTGGTTAATCTATAACATAAATCAGAAAATCCATACCGTAATAATCCCACTTTGCAACAGGAGCCACAGCAATTCCACATTTGAACAGTCCACTTCCTGATCCCAGAACCATGGACGTCACATAGCCGCCATATGACTGAGCAAGACAAACGTTTCATAATTAGTCTGACGGTTTTCAGTCATCAGATCTTATTTTATCTTAATGAGAAAAGTTCATCAAGACAAACTTTGATGTCGTTATCTGAAAGTTTAAATCTGTTTTAAAGACTCTTGACATTTGACACTCATTTAAGTTGTATGTCGTTAAAATACTTGATTTGAAGATCTAAATGTTTTGTTAAAATATTGACTGTCTAAATGCTACAAATGCCTTGTGTACTTGGTTTAGTGTGGTTGATTGCTAGGGTGTTTTGGGTTACTTCTGGTATAATATACTAAAAGTTGAGTTTTACTAAGATACTAGATATAAAAAACAGTAAAATTGTGAAATATTATTACAATTTAAAATAACTGTTTTTTTATTTAAATATATTTTAAAATGTAATTTATTCCTGTGATCAAAGCTGAATTTTCAGCATCATTACTCCAGTCTTCAGTGTCACATGATCCTTCAGAAATCATTCTAATATTCTGATTTGCTGCTCAGATAATAATCAGAAACATTTCTGATTATTATCAATGATGAAAACAGTTGTGCTGCTTCATATTTTTGTGGAAACTGTGATACTCTACCACTTAAAATTTAGGGTAAGTATGCTTTAAAAAAGGTATGAAATTAAACCTTTTATTAAAAAAAAACTCAACATTTTCAACATTGATAATAATAATAATTGAACACCAATAATAATTAGGCAGCAAATCAGCATTAATTAGAATGATTTCTGAAGGATCATGTGACACTGAAGACTGGCATAATGATGCTGAAAATTCAGCTTTGATCACAGGAATAAATTACTTTTTACAATATATTCACATAGAAAACAGTTATTTTAAATTGCAATATTTCACAATATTAATTTTTTTTTTTTACTGTATTTTTGATCTAATAAATATAACCTTGGTGAGCAGAAGAGACTTCTAATGAGACTTCTTTCAAAAACATTAGAAAAATCATTATTCCAAACTTTTGACTGGTAGTCATTACCTCAGATTTATTATTTATTTTAAATCTCTTGCTTGGTTTGGTTTTTAATGAAAGCATTGCACTTACCCAACCCCACATTGCAATTCTGTCTTTGTCAATGAAACCCATTTCAATGAATTTCCTGAAATTAAACACAAAGTCACATAAAACAATAATTAAGATATTCCAAAACAAAATTACTACATTAGTAGAATACATTTTTTTTTAGTTGCTTTCAGTCAACTCAACTAGTGTTTGACCTCTATCAACCTCATTTTGACACATGCTCCGTGACAAGCTTGTTCCCTCTTGTAGGAAGCTGCTTTGACTCACGTCTGCCTCGTATCTCTCACCCGTCTGTGAGTGTTACATCAAGCTAAATGATTCTACATCACCGCCTGAATCACGAGCGTGTGCACATCGTTCCCTCCGCCTCACCTCACGGCCGAGATTTGATCTTCCACCTCGTACGTTCCCAGCCGCTTGTAGATGGCGTGCATTATCTCATCACCCTGGAAACCACTTCCCCTGCCATCAAAGCTGGCGATGATGACCTTCTCTGTGCTGCACAGGTACGTGGCCCACTCCAGTCGAAACACATAGTCTGTGTTCTGGCTGGCTGGTCCGCCATACCTTTAATGTGACAAAAACACAATTATATTAGAGAAAAACTAAAAACACCAATTTATTCGTGTCATGAAAATTTTTTTGTAATGGAAAAAAATTACTTTCTTTAAAATGCAGTTTGGTTAGCTGACATTTTATGATATTATACTTAATCTAAAATTGTTTTAAACAGCATTTTGCTAATTTTGTAATTATTATGCTTCAGATGACCCAACACCTGCGAGGACTTCAGATGATGCCTACTCTGAATCAACATACAACATACAATCAACAACTGCCAAATTTTCTATATATTGTAATCATTATGTTCACAAATTGCAATAATTGCTTTAATAAGCTCATTGTTTCTGCATAAAATAATACATGATGTTAGCTAACTGCATGATTTGTATTATCTGACATATGGACATTACTTTGACACAGTCACCACTGTTAACAGATCACTCTAAATTGTAATGTAGAAACATTCATTTTCTGTAAAGATTCTTTGAAATTATATATATTATGAAAAGTGCTATACAAATAAATGAAGTGAACTGGTCAAAACTCAGTTTTATGTTGACTGTTGCATTGAATATCTTCAGTTGGTTCAACTGAAGTGCCAGTGTTAAAAGACATTCAGGTCATATTACGGATGACCATAATTAACCTGTTAACCGACAGTAAGAATTTTGACCTATTGTTACTATCAGTAAACAGCTAAAAAGGTAATTTAAATAATTTTTAAAGTAATACGCTGCACATATCAGTCAAAATTGCATTTTTGAGAGAAAACAACAGATAAGTTGTGTATGTCATATTTTATTTTAACATTCAGAAATAATGTAAAATAAGCGTATACAAATAAATACTAAATAATAATATGCCATTTTATAAAATAAAACGATAAAAAGTGCTGCTTTATGCTGCTATTTGAGCACGTAAATCTAAACCTTTGTGGTATTTTAATGGGCCACAGACACTTATCCATTCTAATTTAATTTAAATCTAATTTAACCTTCTCATCTTGTTGGTTAACAGATAATAATAGGTTAAAAGGCATCGGCTGTCAGTCATCCCTAGTTCATATAACTGAAAATTTTGAAAACTGACCTCCAAAATCTTTACAGTGTGTTTGTGATGGTAAGAAATGGCAAATCAACTAAACAGGTGTCGCACTTTACCATCTAATGGGACCAAAGGCATTTTGTTTAATAAAATTACTATTTACTCTATAAACTGGTGACCTGCAATTGTTACCTTAAAGAGCTATTTCTGCTTGATTTAAAACATAAAACTTAGTTTTGTTGGTATAGTTTAGTATACCAAAAGTACAATTGCAGGGTATATTTTTATTTAGCACATAAATTATGCATGCAGCTTGTATGAGCTCATTTTAATTGAGAGACTACATGGAATTTGTACTTTGTTCTTTAAAAAAATGTTTGTTTAAATTTGTAAATGTGTTACACTACCATTTTACACTACCATTTTATTCATGCAGTAAATTCAGAATTGATGGAAAAGACTTCTACATGGTTACTAGAAAAATTCTATTTCAAATATATGCTGTTCAACATTATTCGGCATCTGTTTCCACATTATTAAGCAGTACAACTGTTTTCAACAGTTCAACTGTTTTCAACGATTAATTTAAAGCACAATTTTTTGTATATATTTTATATATATATATATATATATATATATATATTATTTTTAATGTTGCTTAGAAAAAAAAAATTATATATGTATAAATTGTAACTCACACTTGAATTAAAAGAGGGTACTTTTTGGAGGAGTCAAAGTTTGGTGGGAACATCATCTGATACCAGAGGTCTGGAGAAAGATAAACAACGCAAACAGCTTTAGAAAAAATATGATGCTAGAACCTATTTTCCTGGAATACTTTAAAATGTTGCACATACTGAATCCTGCTATCTTCATTGTGGCACGTTTGATGGTTGGCATCAGAAGCTCAGTAGTCAGAATTGTTTCCAGTTTCTTATTGTCCTCAAGAACCTGAATCTCTAATCCAAAAAATAAAATATATACATCAATTTCAAAACATTGGAAAAATAATGGCATACGAGTTTTAAACAACTTGAAGAATAGTAAATGAGGACAGAAATTTCATTTTTGTGAACTATACCTTTATTTAGCTCATAAAGGGATTGGATTAAACTGTTTCCAGCACAAACCTTTAGCAGGCTCTCTGTTGTCCATCAGTGTAAACAGTGGAATCCCTGGTCCTGTGAAATCAGTGTTTATTAGATTCAGCATACAGTTACCTCTCTCAGTCACCTCAGATCATCCAAGGTATCGTTCAGGTGTTTGTTTTGAGTGAAAGCGTGTTCACTAACCATAGCAGTCCATTCGGAAGTAAGAGGCGTTCAGGCTGAAGTAAGCCGAGTTATACTGACACCTGTCCTGGTACAGTGAACAGGTGAGACACTCGGGGGCAGAATGTCCACTCTTGCTTATAGAAATCCTGAGAAAACATTTCACAGTGATAATTAGAGATGGGAATCATTAGAAAATTCTGAACAAATTACTTCTAGTATCTTGTGTGCACTATTTCTGTGTTGTTGTGTGGTCTTGTGCTGTTGTATTAACTATAATATACAGCAAAATCTCTCTCTCTCTCTCTCTCTCTCTCTCTCTCTCTCTCTGTCTGTCTATCTATTGTTAATAAATATAATGAAAATAGAATTTTAATAAAATATAATTTTCTTAATATACAATGAATATATATATATATATACAAAATTTACAAAAAAATGTGTGTATGTATATATTATTTGCTGTATATTAAAATATTTTATTAACAAAATTATTCATATATAATAATTTAATTATATATATATATATATATATATATATAATTAAGATTGTTAATAAAATATAAGAAAATATTTTATTAGCAAAATGATATGTTCATTATTTATATATATATATATATATATATATAATATATATCAAATATCATTTTTTAATATACAGCAAATATATATATATATATATGTAATATTAATAAAAATAATCAAAATATAATTTTGTTAATAACATTTTCTTAATATACAGCGAACACTATACATAAATATATATATCATTTTTTAAAGTTATATATATATATATATATATATATATATATATATATATAAACTAATTCACTGTATATTAAAGTTTGATATTTTATTAAATTAGAAAATGACTTTATTAAAATTATATTTTCATTTATATATATTCTTTGCTGTATATTAACAGCAGCACAAAACCACACAACAATATATATATATACACTTTGCATTGTTTGATCCACATCTGTGCAGAAAGTGTCAAGTATTCTTTGATTGATACATCTGAAAATTGATTGTTGAATTTTGTTCAGTGCTGACAGAAAATTAAGTTTGCTGATTGTTGGAACAAAAAATAAGTAATTTTAAGAATCTTTACAGTATGGAATATTTTTATAATGTGCTTTTTTTTCTTTTTCTCTTTTTGGAGTTTGATAGTCATAAACCGTTGTTGTATAGGTGGAATGCATGCAGACTGCATTTATCAAAAACTGCTTTTATGATCCACTAAAAAAAAAAAAGAAGCAGCAAACGGGTTTGGAACAACCACCTGTGACATTGAGTGTAAATAAATAAATGATAATTATGAGTAATATTTATATATGTGAATAATTGGTTCTCCAACATTAAAATACAATCCTGATACAAGATGATGCCAAAAGGTATTTTTACTTGTAAAGGTTTCTCTGTCCAGGTCTTTGCATGTGTTCATTACTCACATAGTATCTGTGGAAAGAGCAGATTTTAGATGCATGCTGGAAAATTTGTGCATAAAGACACATGAGAAGCTTGTGACAAAACATACGCATTTCATACGCACATGGAATCTTTGGTTACTTTTGAGACGTATATCACTTCCCATTTGCCTGAGGTGATGGGTGTTGTTGTTCCCTACAAAGAAAACAACACAGTTGGCAGACCAACATCTTTGCTAAGCTTGTACTACAGTGTTCCTTTTGTATGCCTTTTAACAGTTATTGGCCAAAGGATATAGCATGTTATAATCTGTAATACAATGTATAGACATATCTGAAACTTGCACAATAGATCGCAACAGTGATCGCCTTCTCTTTCAGCCGCATTTGTTCTAGATATATTCATTCATTTTCTCCTTGGGGATTTCATAATATTTTGCAATAAAGAGTTCAAAGTCATGATCCAAAACAACCAGCTCTAAGATTAATCACCACAATCTTCCAAATGCTCATGGTAGGTCTGTTTTGAAAGGTTAATAAAAAAATACTACATTACTTACAGCATTCACATAGTGGAGATGTTTATAACCGTTGTCATTGCTCATAAGTTTGTAAAAACTCATGTTATTTTCAGCAAAGTAAGGAGCCGAAGGAAAGTACTGTGACGAGAAACACAGACCATTATGTATTAAAAGGTTTCATGGCAGCATCTTTAGTGTAAATCAGGACAATTTGAAGATTTTATGCAATTGCTGCATGAACTCACCCGTCCAACCCATCCAGTTTTGCTTTTTTGCTCAAATTTCTGTAAAAAAAAAAAAAAAGAAAAGATAAAGAAAAAAAAAGTTAAATCCCACTATTCAAACTATTTGGATGGCTTGAGGTCAAATTAGGGCAGTTGTTCTCAAAGTTTATGAAATGTCTGCATATGTAAACCTGGTCAGTTGACGATACATGTTTGTGTGCAGTTTCTTCCCTTACTTTTATTTGAGTTGTAATCTTTTAATGAATAATAAATCAAAAATCAATCTGTTTGTTACATAGGTCTATAATAAGGCTTCAGAAGATAAAAACTTACTGAGGTAAACACTGCACAATGGTATCGCTTTTTACAACGTCGGACACATAACGGTAATTAATATGATTAGCCTTTTGCTTGACTATGTTATCAAACAGCTGATAATGTGCTGCAAATGTTACACAAACCATGTTCCTGTTCACCGTCTCAGACTGCCTTCTAACAATCAGCATCGTTAGAAATGCTTTAAACAACTCAAAATGTCAGTGAAGAAAGGTATAGTTTATCATAACATCGTAATATACATCATACACTTGCTATATTGCTAAATCTACCCGATTTTTCAATATCAACAGAAAAATATACCGGGATAACCTGGCTTCTTTTGAGACTCCCTTGCGTGGTCAGTTAATGATATGCTAAAGCCCGCCGGCATGTTGACGTGATTGTTACAAGGTAGTTTGTGACGTCACAAACACCAGCGATTTCAAACCACTGTCTTTAGATCACTTCGTTTTAAAGAGAAAATACTCAGCATGGTGTTGACTTATGAATTTGCACATGGTTAGTCTTAAAGCATATTAAAAACACCACATAGACATATAAACAACATTAAAAACTTGATTTTCACCACAAGGAGACTTCAAATTCATCCATTTTTTAACCCTATGTGCCAAAGTCTGCAACAATACTGATTAGCATTCATAATTTAAAAAAAAAATAATTTCTTTGATTGGCCGGACCAAAAATAACAATAGAATCACTGCCTCTGGCAATTACAATGTTGATTCTCACCGAGATTTCTTTCCAGCTGGTGCCATCGTAGTCGTAGATCTGCAGAAGGACTCGGTCCTGTCTGCGTGGCTGCCATTGAACGGCCAGTCGCTCATCTGTGACCCAGGTGACTGTGGTCAGATAGTGATCGCTGGGAAAAAAAGCAGAATAAAAATGATATTACACTGAACTTTAAAGCTTATGTTTCAGATGTGAGGCTTTGTGTGAAAATGTGAAAGTAGAAACAAAAGAAGGACACACCCTGATCCGACAGATTTCGGGACCACCACTTCTGATTGTTTGGATGGATTTTCGACATCAATCACAAACAGCTTTGCTCTGGGAATAACACTGCCTGCCTTTGTAAGCAGAACAACAGTTTAGTAACAAAATTAGATTTTGGATGAAACTGTAATACAAGAACAGCAGAGTTCAACATGTCTATTTCATGCTACATACGTTTTTAATGCTACATTTTATCATGAAAAATAAAGGTTCTGTATTGGTATTGATAGAACCTTTAACATCCATGGAACATTTCCATTGCACAAAAAATTCTTTATAGTGGAAAAGGGTTCTTTAGATTTTTTTAAATGTTCTTCCTACTAAGAAAAAAAAAATGGTTCTTTTAAGAACTGTTAACTGAAAGGTTTTATATGGAAGCTTGTTTCCACCACCAAATAAAAAAATATAAAAGGTAATTGCGACTTGTGACTTTTTATCTCACAATTCTGACTTTTTTCTTGCCATTACGAGTATATCTCACAATTCTGCCTTTTTTTCTCAGAATTGCAAGATATAAACTCACAATTGTGAGTTATAAAGTCAGAATTGCATGATATAAACTCACAATTGCATCTTATAATTGCAATTTTTTTCTCAGAATTGTGAGTTTATATCTCACAATTCTGACTTTATAACTCGCAATTCTGACTTTATATCATGCAATTCTGACTTTATGTCATGCAGTTGACTTTATATCAAGAAATTCTGACTTTATAACTCGCAATTGTGAGTTTATATCTCACAATTCTGAGAAAAAAAGGCAGAATTGTGAGATAAAAAGTCACAATTACCTTTTTTAGTTTTTATTTCATGGCAGAAAACAAGCTTCCATAGTTTTATGGTGAACCCAAAAAGGTTCTTTTTGGAAAAACACCTTTTGGAACCTTTATTTTCAAGATTGAGACCAGGGACCATTGTAATAGGACAAACGTACTGTATTACTTTAAATGCTCAATAAAATTCTCTTTGCATTAGAAAAATAACTGTGACTGTTTCACTTTGTAAGTGTATTTTTAACAAAAATACAGTAATCATCATTTGAAGTGGATCAAAAAAGTTCATCAGAGTTGTCCTAAGAAGAAGGTTTTAGGACAACTTTGATAAAAGGTTTTGATCCACTTCAAATGTTGACTACTATATATTGAGATATAAAAAATATTTTTGTATGTCCAGTATTTTTTTCCCCCTGCTGGCTACAGACTTTGAATTTAAACTTTCTAAAAGTTTGGCTATGGTAAGGATACTTTGACACATAAAGAGTATGTTTCGTATACTAAAAGATGACCGGTAGATTTGTCTGTAAATTATAATGGAAAAATAATTATAATTGGTGGTTTCATTGGTCACCTTTATAACATGCTTTACAAGTCATAGGATAATTAAAATCTCATCATGGTAGGACAATGTGAAAATTTACTAAACATTCGGATATTTACTTTTGGGTAGGGGATAAATACTGTGGTGGGGTACTGGTCATTTCCATACATTGAGTATTCAATGTTGTGAACTCCAGTGTCATTAATTTGTAGATAAGCCAGATATTTCCCCTGCGGAGACCACCAGATGGCTTCGTTGGAGGCAAAAATCTCCTCTGTTGAGCAAGAAAAGATGCAGATGGATTAGCAGGTGTGACTGAATGCTCGGACATGTAAGGATGTCTGCGTGTGAGTGCATTACCTTCATAAACCCAGTCTGGTACTCCATTGAGAATTTCATTGACTTTTCCATTTTGAGTGACTTGTACAGCCTCAGCAGTGGCATTCGTTTTGAGGTAAATATTATAATCCCAGACGTAAGCCTGTGAACGATGTATGGTCATTAGCATTGACTATCAAAACAATACGGCTCAACTGCTATATATTGATCCCCAACATAAAACAACATTTCTTTTTAGAATATATAACAGTTGGGAACTCTGTGTTATATAGCCTACTCATTGGGAATGGAAGTAAAAATAAATACCCATCTGTTTTCTCAATAGATAAACAAATTTTTAACAGTAATGTGTAAACTTTTCAAGACAGATCTACCATAAGCTCTGAATTTAAGTGGTGGTATTGTATAGAAAGTGTCTGGAACCAAAGCTAGGCAAAGTCAAGTCAAGTCGCCTTCATTTCTATAGCGTTTATACAATACAGACTGTTTCAAATCAGCTTCACAGTAATAAACAGGAAAATAATGCAAACTTCAAATCAAATATGAGAAGCTCAAATTCTGCTGTATAAAGACAATAGAGTCATTATTCGGCTCAAGTCAATTCAGTGTTGATTCATCAATTGTGAAATAAGTTACAAAAGACAACTGTGTCGTTATTCACTTTGAGTCAGTTCAGTGTTGCTTCAGTTCAGTTCAATAACAGTGCCGATGTTGCAAAATTTGTCAATTATGAAACCAAGTTGAGTAACTGGTGTACTCAATGTGTTTTTTTTTTTTTTATTTATTTATTTGGTTTTTTTTTACACATTTTGTAGTAATGGTGTTGTTTTACATTAAATTTATTGTAAAATAAAATAAATTTGTATAAAAGATGCACAAGAAAAAAAAAATGAAATCTTGGACACTAGAGCCTTCAATAATGTAATATAGTAACTGGACGGTGACTGTTAATTTTTTGTCCGTGTTACTGTTTGTAACTCACCAGTTTATTTCCTGTTGGTGCCCAAACTAAGAGCTGCGTTACAGGTGGAATCTGAAACTTGGAGAAAAATTCCCTGAATCCAACAGAAAACAAGACACGTCAAAGTGAAACATTACCAATTGTTGGAAGTAATATATGTAAACAATTATACTTATTAGTGTACTAAAGTGTTCTAGACTTCTTTCTAAAATCACTCACAATGAACTACAGTACATCTATGTGAGTGAGTTTAAAATATACTGTTAAAAGCTGTTGAAATGTTCAATGCTTTCCCAGGCAATCACAATTTCAAAATGACATTTCCAAGTTTTCCCTGTATATTGACTATACTTTGACAGCTCTATTATAGTAATGTAATACTAAGTGAATAATTTATAACACTGCAGCAAATAATCTTTACTCACTGAGACTCCATGTTGTAAATGTGGTAGGAGGCATTGAAAGAGTGTCGCCATTGCTGTTGAAGCATTTCAAGCAGATATCAGCAAGAATCACTAATGCACAATATTAATGTGTATGGGTTATTATGAAGTGGTTTTATTTTTATTGCAGTCAAGTTACCTTTGAGTAATTGCTCTCAAAGACGACAAATTTTCTATCTGCTGACACAATGTAATCTGTGGCATCCACTTGGGCCTGTAAATCAAATCACATAAATGAGTGTTATTTACAACATATGAGTTTCTGGAAGTGCTCTAGAACATAAAACAACATCAGAGGCTCTTTAATGAGAATTTATGATGAAGGACGACTTTGTGAAGAGTCATTCAAAGACTTCAAAAATACATAAATAAATGTGAGGCAACCTACAAATGTTGAGTTGCTCAGGTACATTGAGCTTTCCTTCGTTTCAGCATTGTGCAAGTAAATATGTCCTTCATTGGTTTTGTGGAGGTATTCATTGTCTGTTGGAAAATGAGACTTTGAGTATATGTGTCAGGGTGATTTAGAGGTCATTACAAAAAAAAAAAAAAAAAAAAAACAGGGACCATGTGAAGCGCCCTCGGGTGTCGTACCTGATATCCAACGGAGATTGTATGTTTTATACCTGATGGTATCGTTGTAAAAATCATCAAAAGAATAAGTTCTCTTTAATCCAGACTCATCTCCTGAAAACAGAGTTTAAGTTTCAATCTTCAAATAAATATATGTATATATTTCAGGTTATGACATTCCCACCATTTCTTTGATATTCACATGGGGGCGCTACAGTTTTTTTTTTTTTCAACGAAACATACAAAAAAGATTATCTATAGGCCTCATATATATATATATATATGCTAGCCTATATCTATAATGTTGTTAAGAAATTGAAGACAAAATCACTATGCAGGAGATCGACAATCTTCAACAGATTGTGCCTCGAAAATTACCTTCACAACAAACGTTTAAATCGTTAACAACAAACATTTGTCATTTAGCCGTACATGACTATAAACTCACAAAAATACCAAGGTGAAGAAATGGTTAACTATCTTCTCCTCATTAAGACAAGTGATGCCCTTGGTAGGACCCTCACGTGTTGAGGTATAGACACAATATACATGCTTTTAAATGATTTTTTCTATTGACTGTTTAAAATAGAAGCAGATGAAGAAGATTTCACTCACTGTTCAAGTAAATTGCCGTGGGAATAACGATGAGCGTGATGACGACAACCGCCCCGATCAGCGCCACGCACACCTTATTACAGCCCTACAGGTGAGGCGAAAAACACTGCGCTTCACAACTCACCTCACATACAGTAATTCTGTTAAAAATCAAATTGTAAATTGCTCACAATATGATAGAAGTTGCGTTTAAACTGACACACCCAACTTTTTTTTTTTACCCAAGTAACTTTTTTTTGGCTAACACCGTGTGTGCAAAACACCACAATCCTGAGGAAAACATCAAGTAGTACTGACCATAATTGCGCAGGACTTTTTAAAAAGCGCATCCAATCTCCAGGAATCCACTTACGATGTCCTTAAACTGATCGTTAAACACCTTCGTCCGCGTTAAGTGCACTAGTTGGACAGACTGCTGCTCTTTATTCCGCCCGAATGCAATTTTCCAGGTTAAAAATGTACTTCCTCCGATGCATCATTGAGTCTGGAGTGAGGAAACAGTGGCAAAACTTCCTCAGAATCAGCATTCAGCACAACTTTCCATCGGAGTGCGTTTAGGACGTACTTCTCTCCGCGAGCGCCTATAAAACTGTGCTGTTGCTGCACAGCTGCTTTGACTCTATCGAGTTCAGCTCGACCGTTCTGCATTGAATGTGATATATGGAAGGAGAATGGGTCAAATTAAGACAGACTTACTTTAGTTTCAGGGAAGTTTTATTAATGTGAGGTCACACGTGTGAAGATGCTCCAGTGCATACTTTTATAAACCAATGCAAAACATTTTCACTACAACTGAACAATCTTGTTTTTCTTGTTTAATGGCAGCATGATCTTGAAAGTTTATGCAAAACCTCATGATCATGTTCTCTAGCACCAAAGAGCATCTTAGGCTTCAATGCAAGCAAGAACATCTAACCGTCTGTACATAGTCTTGTGATCATATTTGATTAGTCACCTAGATTTAGTGCAGAATGATACATTTTATGTCATAACCTTTTTTTTTTTTTTTTTTTTAATACTTGGTTTCAAAGTTTTGGACTGTACTGTGAATGGTTAGTTTAGACTAGAGCATGCATGTTTCTTGGTGACTGGATTTATATTGCATGCAAGTAATACTGCGTACATTTTTATAGTATCATATATAATATTATATGAGTCACATATATATATATATATATATATATATATATATATATATATATATATATATATATATATATACACACACATACACACACAGAGATCAGGCATAACATTATGACCACCTTCCTAATATTGTGTTGGTTCCCCTTTTGCTGCCAAAACCCGTCGAGGCATGGACTCCACTAGACCCCTGAAGGTGTGCTGTGGTATCTGCACCAAGATGTTAGCAGCAGATCCTTTTAATCCTGTAAGTTGTGAGGTGGAGCCTCCATGGATTGGACTTGTTTGTTCAGCACATCCCACAGATGCTGGATTGGATTGAGATCTGGGGAATTTGGAGGCCAAGTCAACACCTCAAACTCGTTGTTGTGCTCCTCAAACCATTGCTGAACCATTTCTGATGCTCACTTGCCCACTGTTGGCTCTTTCGGCAATGGACAGGGGTCAGCATGGGCACCCTGACTGGTCTGCAGCTATGCAGCCCCATACACAACAAACTGTGATGAACTGTGTATTCTGACACCTTTCTATCAGAACCAGCATTAACTTCTTGAGAAATTTGAGCTACAGTAGCTCGTCTGTTGGATCGGACCACACGGGCCAGCCTTCGCTTCCCACGTGCATCAATGAGCCTTGGCCGCCCATGACCCTGTCGCCGGTTCACCACTGTTCCTTCCTTGGACCACTTTTGATAGATACTGACCACTGCAGACCAGGAACACCCCACAAGAGCTGCAGTTTTGGAAATGCTCTGACCCAATGGTCTAGCCATCACAATTTGGCCCTTGTCAAACTCTCTCAAATCCTTATGCTTGCCCATTTTTCCTGCTTCTAACACATCAACTTTGAGGACAAAATGTTCACTTGCTGCCTAATATATCCCACCCACTAACAGGTGCCGCGGTGAAGAGATAATCAGTGTTATTCACTTCACCTGTCAGTGCTTATAATGTTATACCTGATCGGTGTGTGTGTGTATGTACAGTTGCAAGAAAAAGTATGTGAACCACTTGCAGAATCTGTGAAAATGTTAATAATTTTAACAAAATAAGGGAGATAATACAAAATGCATGTTATTTTTTATTTAGTATTGTCCTGAGTAAGATATTTTACATAAAAGACGTTTACATATAATCCACAAGACAAAAAAATAGCTGAATTTATTAAAATAACCCGATTCATAAGTATGTGAACCATTGGTTCTTAATACTGTGTGTGGTTACCTGGATGATCTATGACTGTTTTTTTGTTTTGTGATGGTTGTTCATGAGTCCCTTATTTGTTCTGAGCAGTTAAACTGAGCTCTGTTCTTCAGAAAAAATCTCCAGGTCCTGCAGATTCTTCAGTTTTCCAGCATTTTTTGAATATTTGAACAGTTTACAATTTGTCTTCCGGGTAACGTGCAAGTATCTTCTGTTGCTTCCGAAGGGCAGTACTAAATGAAAAAAAAAGATATGCAAGCGAAATAAGAAAAATTTGGACCTCTTCATCCTGTTCAGAAGTTTTCACCCCCGACTCTTAATGTATTGTGTTTCCTTCTGAAGCATCAGTGAATGTTTGAACCTTTTTGAATAGTTGTGTTTGAGTCCCTCAGTTGTCCTCCATGTGAAAAGATGGATCTCAAAATCATTCAGTCACTGCTGTAAAGGGTTCAAATATGCAAAAGATGGTGGAAAACTGAAGAATTTTTGGGACCTGGAGATTTTTTCTGAAGAACAGAGCTCAGTTTAACTGCTCAGAATAAACAAGGGACTCATGAACAACCATCACAAAACAAAAAAACAGTCATAGATCATCCAGGTAACCACACACAGAATTAAGAATCAATGGTTCACATACTTATGAATGGGGTTATTTTAATAAATTCAGCTATTTTTTTGTCTTATGGATTATATGTAAACATCTTTTATGTAAAATATCTTACTCAGGACAGTACTAAATAAAAAATAACATGCATTTTGTAGGATCTCTCTTATTTTGTTAAAATTTTGCACATTTTCACAGATTCTGCAAGTGGTTCACATACTTTTTCTTGCAACTGTGTGTGTGTGTGTGTGTGTGTGTATATATATATATATATATATATATATATATATATATATATATATATATATATATATATATATATAAAAAAGGAAGTACTTTGACTCTGGAAAAACTTGTTGAGCATTCATAACTTGTCATGCATAATGAGAGCCAGTTTCCTGACAGGTTTTCTCAGGTGATGTTTGCTCAAAGGGAGCCCATGTCTTCCTGAGAACACCTGAACAGGTGTGTGAGAGAGTATGTGTCACACTCTTCCCTGATGGTCCATCTCGTTTTTTCTCCATGAATGCATGATTCATAATCAAAGACTGTTCATGCGAGAAATAGAAAACAGATGACACATTAAGGGTCATTTTAATGTAAAGTATTTATAGCACATTGCATGATATCCTCTAGAGTAAAACTGTACTGTGACAGACTGCGTCTGCTTCATTGTGATTCTACATGCATTAAATGTTACAGAACAAAAGCTCAGACTGTAAAATCAATCAAAAAGTCTTCATTCAGTGCAGTTTTAGTAAATGCAGTTTGCTGATGAGTGGCGCTGAAGCAAACCTTCTTTTTTTAGCTTACAAGACTTTCCCCTGATTCATCTTTGCAAAGGCATATTTAAATCAAGAAATTAAGCAGAAATAAACAATATCTGATACATTAGAACCAGAATTTAAAAGTGCCACTTGAGAATTCTGGAAATTACAGATTCCATTTACCCACTTAATGTTGAGAAGTGCCAGTGCTTGCAGTACAACAGACTTGGTAAACAGTGCATCATTTTACAGGTAATGACATTTGATCGACTGTGACAGAGATGAGTTGGAATATCTTCAGCTCTTAATTTTCAATCAAAGTCCATGTCTTCCTCTGAGTCCTCTACAAGGAGATCGGCGTGTTGGGTGTAGTCAAATGCAGTGAAACTTATGGGCAGCTCGCTCCATTTGCTGAACGTCTTCTTCTTAGAGCCGTATGTGACCACAAAGTTCTTGATATGGAGGCAGGGACACTCAATGCTTTTATACAGCATCATCGAGCCCCATTGCTGCTCAGGAACGAGACAAAATGGAAGATTTAAAACAAATGCATAATAAAGGAGATATATATCTGTTTACTATTTTACTATTCTGTACTGTATATATTTTGTGATTTTTGTTGCCGGTATTTAGTACTACTTCTATTTTGAATCTACTTGGCTACCCTAACCCATATTTTTACATTATTTAAAGGGGCCATTTATAGAATTCCGTAACCTGTGTTATTAACGACACCAGTGGTCGTTAAGTGAACTGCAGCCATCAGCTTATTGCTCGTGCTAGCTATTGCTAGAGACTGAACATGATTCAAGTCCCTGCATATAACGTTACTCACGGCGCGAAGTTCTTTCTCGTTCTTTGCTTAGGAGTAAAAAGATTGAAGATATACTTTGCAGCGATATACTGTTAACGAACATCCAGACGCCGTCCACACTGTTGAGAGCGCTATGTTTATATGAATATGTAAATATGTGCTGCGCGCTTTCCTCAATAACAAATTTGATTATGAAGTATATTTGAGACTATAGATCTGGGTATGTGAGACTAAAGTTTAAATTAATACATTTTCTTTGCATGACACATTGACATTACAGTAGCTGTTTTGGCATTATCCTGAACATTGCATATGCATTTATTTCATGCGTCATTGAACGGAAGAGAGTTTCACCGGAGCGCGCGTAACCGTCACATCCTTGGATTTTCCCGGCAAAAACGTCCCGAGTCCTTCATATAAAAACCAGTCTACATGCTTTCATAGGCAACTTAGGAAGTCGGGAAAGGTCTCGTTTTTAAGTTTCGTTACAAGCTGTTCGCACTAATAAAAAAGCGATTAATACTTGAAGATTCGTACATATAGCCCCTTTAATCATGTCATTTTAATCATATATTTATAATTATATTGCCTAGGCTCAGTGGTGTAGTCTAGTTTTTTGTAGTGAGTATACCGATTTTTTTTCCCCCTCCCAGCCTCAAGTGCACCCATCCCAGAGTGGCACCCTATAAGCACCGCCACACTTACTAATGCATATAGTATGCATCTGATCTAGGCTACATGTAATTGAGAGTATTCTGAAAGACTGCCTATGTGTGTGTTATCAACATGTCAATTAAACACAAGACTTTAACAGCCAATGACATTGACAGCTGGAGAGACTTTTTCTACTGTTTAGTGTCATTCACTATCTAACTCAGCCAGTTAAGATCTACATTAGCCTTAGATGTTAAATGAATATGATGCCTGGAGCTTGGGTTTTTTTCAGCTGGCAAGTTTCATTGCACATTTAAGAGTGCAAGTTGCAACTATTATTACACTCTAAAAACTGCTGGGTTAAAAACAACCCAAGTTGGACTTTGTTTTCTGTTTTGCACCATTTCCTGCCAATTTGTCATCATAGTTATGCATTTCAATTCACTAACTTGCAATTCGATATCAGTTATTTTGGTACAAATGTAAATTACACTTAAGGAAATTTTTATAATAATAAGGTAATAATATGCCTTCTAACTTTAAAATTATTTCTACTCCAATTCGTTTTTTGAATATAGACATTTAAATGGTGGCTGTCAACTTGACGTATTTACTCAAACATGCATTATATAGGCTATTGAAGAACAATAAAATTTTAATTAATATGTTATATGGTGCATATATTTAGCTAAATGCTCCTCTCTATAGTTAATTTTTCTAGCTGACTAACAAGTTTATGGTCACTGAATATGTGTGTTCTGCCTAAATGTGACGTTACGTGACATTGTTTACTGTTATTAACCTCTTTCCACGGTTGAAACACTGATTAAGCGATTACACAAGACATGATACAGATTTCGTTAAGTTGTACTATCTTTTAACATACCTTAAGATGTTCATTCATGTTTATTTCGCACTGTAACTGGTATTAAAACGGAGGAGAGGATCAGTTCACGCGCGCTTCACGCTGCCACTTCTCTTGAACTACAGTGATCTCTCACTACACATTGAAGAGCGCCAAAGCAGTATTTGTTTTTTGTTTTTTTTTTATTTCGAATTTGAAATATGAGACTTTGTTTCATGTCAAAAGCAACAAACCACAAAGCTTATTGTGATCTATTGGGTGTTACGTATCCTCGTGCTTTTTTAAGTGGGTATACAGAAATCCTTGAACTTTTCTAGTGGGTATACGGCGTATACCTGCGTATCACGTAGACTACACCACTGCCTAGGCCTAATACTTAAGGTGTTTAAAAATACTGTGGGTTTTCATAAGAGTGTAGAGTTGTTTTTTGTAAATGGTTTTATAGATAAGTGTTTTTTCTTACACTACTCTGTTCTGTGAAATTCACAGTTGTCTAATGTCCGAGTCAAACTAAATTTTGCCATAATACTGTTATGATCAGCAGTAATGCAAAGACGGTTTATTTGAATGGAAGAGCTGACGTCAGCACGCACCTGTCCGCAGTTTTTGCATGCAATGACTCCGTTGGTCTCATAGTCCAAGAGTCGCTCCTGTAGTGACGTATTCTCTCGGACCGTAAACAACTTACTGCAAATGTCAACAACATTTATTGTCATTTATCATCATTATGCAGGACAAACATAATTTGCATTCATATTTCTGATTTTTCTGAGAAAGGTATTTGTGACAATCAAGCCTGTGAGTTTTTACCTAAACTGCTCGGTGACATTGACATGGTGCATTTTCTCGATGATCTCAATGTTTTCTCCAGAGCACACGAACACACTGCACTGCCTGCAGCTCAGGCTGATTTTGGATGGCGATTCCTTCATCATTCCCTTCTGCTGTTTCTTCTTTATCTTGACCTTCTCCTCCATTATGGCCTGGATCTGAAACTCTCTGATCTACACAAAACCAAAAAACGTTTATTTTGTGAGGTGAGGTATGTTGCAGTATATTTTCTGCATTCATTGAAGTAGATTCTCACTTTCTTCTCGTAGTCGGCTCGATTCATCTTGCACACTTTGATGATGGCTTTGCTCATCATTTTTTCCCTGTATTCGTTAACGCTCTCTCTCTCTGCCACCCCAGACCCTGCCTCCGCCACCAGCGTGTAACTACTGTCCTCCGCTCGTCCTCGTCCACGGGCCTGCAGAGAGGGAAAGATGGCACTCCTTACATCTTCATTAGAAGAATGCTGATCACAGATACTTTAGCATGAGAATACAATCTCAAAAACAGGCATGGCATCAGCAGTGTTCAATACGTAAGTCTCTGATCACTTCATTTGTCACTTTATAAGTAGTGATAGACTGAAATATTAGACAATCTTCCAAAATTATGGCCATTTTAAAATTGCCCTATTACCAGATATGGTCATTCAGATTAATGTCATTTTGTTCAAAAATTTAAGGTCAGTAAGAATACTTATATTCAGCAAGGATGCATAAAATTGGTCAAAATTGACATTTAAAATGTTGCAGAAGATTTCTATTTCAAATAAATGCTTTTGAGCTTTCTTTTCATCAAAGAATCCTGGAAAAATCGATCATAGTTTCCACAAAAATATGAAGCAGCATGACTGTTTTCAAGATTTATAATGAGAAGAAATGTTTCTTGAGTAGCAAATCAGCATATTAGAATGATTTCTGAAGGATCTTGTGACACTGAAGACTGGAGTAATGATGCTGAAAATTCAGCTTTTTGCCAGAAATAAATTACATTTTAAAATGTATTCAAATAGAAACACATTATTTGAAATTGTAATAATATCTTACAATATTACTGTTTTTTTTCCCTGTATATTTGATCAAATAAATGCAGCGTTAGTGAGCAGAAGAGACTTATTTCAAAAACATTGAAAAATCTTCCTGACCCCAAACATATTTTTTTATACAACCCAAAATCTGGAAATGTTGGGACGTTTTTTAAATTTGAATAAATTGAAAACTAAAAGACTTTCAAATCACATGAGCCAATATTTTATTCACAATAGAACATAGATAACATAACAAATGTTTAAACTGAGAAATCTTACAATTTTATGCACAAAATTAGCTAATTTCAAATTTGATGCCTGCTGCAGGTCTCAAAATAGTTGAAACGGGGGCATGTTTACCATGCTGTAGCATCTCCTCTTCTTTTCCTCTTCTCTTCTTTGACGTATTTTTCGTTTAATGATGTGCCAAAAGTTCGCTATAGTTGAAAGATCTGGACTGCAGGCAGGCCAATTTAGCACCCGGACTTTTCTACGACGAAGCCATGCTGTTGTAATGGCTGCAGTATGTGGTTTTGCATTGTCCTGCTGAAATACACAAGGCCTTCCCTGAAATAGATGTCATCTGGAGGGGAGCATATGTTGCTCTAAAACCTTTATATAACTTTCAGCATTCATAGTGCCTTCCAAAGCATGCAAGCTGCCCATACCGTATGCACTTATGCACCTCCATACCATCAGAGATACTTTTGAACTGAATGCTGATAACACGCTGGAAGGTCTCCCTCCTCTTTAGCCCGGAGGACACGGCATCCGTGATTTCCAACAAGAATGTCAAATTTGGACTCGTCTGACCATAGAACACTTTTCCACTTTGAAACAGTCCATTTTAAATGAGCCTTGGCCCACAGGACATGACGGCGCTTCTGGACCATGTTCACATATGGCTTTCTTTTTGCATGATAGAGCTTTAGTTGGCATCTGCAGATGGCAAGGCGGATTGTGTTTACCGACAGTGGTTTCTGGAAGTATTCCTGGGCCCATTTAGTAATGTCATTGACACAATCATGCCGATGAGTGATGCAGTGTCGTCTGAGGGCCCGAAGACCACGGGCATCCTATAAAGGTCTTTGGCCTTGTCCCTTACGCAGAGATTTCTTCAGTTTCTCAAAATCTTTTGATGATGTTATGCACTGTAGATGATGAGATTTGCAAAGCCTTTGCAATTTGACATTGAGGAACATGGTTTTTAAAGTATTTCACAATCTTTTTACGCACTCTTTCACAGCTCTGCCCATCTTTACTTCTGAGAGACTCTGCCTCTCTAAGACATCCCTTTTATAGCTAATAATCTTACAGACCTGATATCAATTAACTTAATTAGTTGCTAGATGTTCTCCCAGCTGAATCTTTTCAAAATGTCTTGCTTTTTCGGCCATTTGTTGCCCCTGTGCCAACTTTTTTGAGACCTGTAGTAGGCATCAAATTTGAAATTAGCTCATTTAGTAGATGAAAGTGTAAAATTTCTCCCTTTAAACATTTGTTATGTTATCTATGTTCTATTGTGAATAAAATATTGGCTCATGTGATTTGAAAGTCTTTTAGTTTTTATTTTATTCAAATTTAAAAAACGTCCCAACATTTCCGGAATTCAGGTTGTATTTTTCCACACTGCCCTCTAGATATTATTGTATTGTATTGAAACTGTATTGATCCTTTACAGATAATTACATTGTCACAGCAGCTTCATCACACAAAAACATAAACCAATCATAACAAGCAAGTCATTTCTGACTCTATACCACAGGTGTCAAACTCAGTTCCTGGAAGGCCACAGCCCTGCAGAGTTTAGTTCCAACCCTGATCCAGCACACATACCTGCAGTTTTCAAATAAGCCTGAAGGACTTGATTAGCTGAGTCAGGTGTGTTTAATTAGGGTTGAAGCTAAACTCTGCAGGGCTGTGGCCCTCCAGGAACTGAGTTTGACACCACTGCTCTATACCAAACTAAAATATTAGTAGTTGCATTGACCATAAAAAAATTACCATATCGGTCAACCACAATCACAAAGTCTGCATAAATGTTCATGACGTAACAATTTGTGTATACTATATTGTCAGGCTTGTTTCACACATCCTGCTATAAAATCTATGAACCCAAACCACAGACAGCTTACACTGAATATGGTTCTAGAAACAAATACATTAAGGCGTCCTATTGTTTTTTTTTTTTTTTGTGTGTGTTGTTTGTTCATTAGGGATGTGACAGTGAGAAAATTTTCCCACAAGTTAATCAACATGTGACAACACTGGTAATACTGGTGTCACTCTTTTTATTCTTTGTTTTTTAAATCGCTTATGAATGCCGGTGCGACTGTGTGCATTTTACTTTCACTTTGAATGGTAAGTTATTATTCTTACTGAAAAACAAAACAACAAAACAGTACAACGACAAACTTGATTATATTAAACAGAACTTTTATTAAAAAAACAAATAAGAATACAACATGCTAGGCCTAATATAAAATAACAAATAGGCTAACTTACACAACGTTTATATATATATAAAAAATGAAAATCAAACTGTGGAACCAAATAAATAAGGAACAGAATGTTTAAGTTCTTTAGTCAAGAGAAGTGAGTAATTCTCTCTCTTACCTTTGTATTTTGATTAACATTAATGACACTTTAAGATTAACTTATGATTTAAGTCACTGACAGACTGGGAAGAGAGGAGCTGCAACAATGAAAAGATGGGAAAAATAATCTGATAGAGCCCAAAAAACTTAAAGGGGGCCTGTTATGCCCTTTTTCGAAGTAAATATTGATTGAAAAAAATAACAGAAACATCAAGCCTTTAGGAATAGGCCAAAAAGAGTGTAGCATCATCTTGAGCATCTTTAGAAATGAGCAATAATCTAAAATCATACCTGAATCATGGCGACCTCATTGGTCACAAGGCAGTAGCGTATGACGACATTGCACTCGGCGATGTCCAAGCCCTCTTCTGCCACAGTGGTGGCTATCAGTAGATTGATCTCCCCTTTACGAAACCTTTGCAACACATCCTTCTGCTCTGCCTGAAGACAGCCAGACATTATTTTATTTAAATTGATATTATGCCTCAAAATCAATGAAATTGCTTTCATTCATTTCAACGAATGCAGAAACAGATACATTGCTCTAGTGACTTACAGCGGTCATCGGTTTGACCACGCTCTGATCTCCACCGCCGATCAGATAGCTGGCACTGACTCCCACTTCCTCAAACTTGGGGTTTTCTTGAATCCACTGGCAGAGAGCGATGGCACTGAGACGGGTCCGGGTGAATATAATGCCTCTCGCTACCTCTCTGGTGCTGAATTCCTTCAGGATGATGGTTTTCAGCTGGGCCAGATTATTATTTTCATATTCTGGCTTTCCCATCAACTCCTGCAGCTTTGCTTTTTTGTCTGTTGTGTATTAAGCAGGGTTATTATAGTTAACTAAAACTAAATCCATAACAAACACTTTTGTTACTTGCAATATATACACTGTAAAAAAGAATTGTTGGTTTAACTTAAAAAAGTAAGTTTCCTGGTTGCCTTAAAATTATGAGTTCATTGAAATTATAGCTTGTGTCATTGCTGGAGCCTCATAAACATTGCATTTTTTTGTGGGGGGGCGTTTATTTTTATAATACCTTTGAACAAAGTGAAGAGGAATCGCTCTGTGTCCGTGATTGTAATGGTGCCTTCGTCATCGGGGCTGGATTTCGTCTTCAGCTCTTCGTTGTGATACTTGTCGAGGAAGCGGAAGGCGTCTGACATGCGTATGGTGTTGCTCTGATGAAGAGCCTCATTGTAATGGCGTAGATGTTCGGCGCAAACACGGACCTTCTGATTCTCTTCCTTAGCAGCTGGTGAACAACACAGAAAGTCAATATTTATAATAGAGTTCAACAATATAACTGCTGTTAGCAGGAACTTCATCATGGAGGTGTAATGCAGTTTTAACATCATTTTATTAAAATCATATTTAGTTAAGTTACGTCATTCGCCGTGCATGATGGGATGAGATAATTCTCACATTAAATAATTTAAGTACACTTGTCTTGTAACATTTAAAAAAAACTAAAACTAATTAAGTAAAACTTTAACTAAAATTAAAATGTAAACAGAATATATACAAATAAAATCTAATTAAAAATATTAACAAAAACTATAATAATATATCAATAATACTAAAATAACCAAAGCTGAAAAAGTAGGCGGTGATTGTTAAGCTCTATACTAGTTAGTCATAACTAGCCTTTGAGGACGCATATTATTATACGACTACTGGATCTGTTCAGTTATTCTGAATGTCCGAACACAGATCAGAAACTTTGTTGGAATTCACAGTAAAATAACAGTCGCTTCTTTTAAAAACAGGAAAGAGACCCTGTTATTACTGCGGCTTACTGAAACACATTTTGCATGAGTGCATGACTGTATATGAAATTCTTATCATGACTTCAACAATATGGTGGTTAAATGGTGGTTAAATCATGGTTTCTGCAAGAAGCAGAGAACACACAGAGAGAAACCGCATTTTTTAATAAGAGCTTTGGAAAAATCCTCACCCAACTTTCTTTTTTTTACAGCCTTTCTAAAGGATCCGTGTAATTCTGACAAAACAATATTTTTGCAAGCAACATGCACAGTATTTTGCAAATATTTCTTTATATTGTAGTAGCAGACTAGTGAGAGATTTACGTTTTTGCGAGTGCGACTGTGTGTGTTTGTGGTGTCGTCAGCCTATCAACTTGGTCTTGATGTAGCAGAAGAGACTTCTTTTAAAAATCTTAAAGGGGTGGTTGATTATGATTTCACTTTTTTAACTTTAGTTAGTGTGTAATGTTGCTGTTTGAGCATAAACAGCATCTGCAAAGTTACGACGCTCAAAGTTCAATGCAAAGGGAGATATTTTCATTTACAGAAATCACTTTTTAAGGACTACAACAAACGGCTGGTAGGGACTCAATGTCCGACTCCGGTTTGAACAATGTAAGGCTGACAGTCTTTACTGGCAATCCTCATTTTGGCTGCGTGAGATTCTCCAGCTTTGTTGTTGTTGATCAACCGAAGCTCGAGCCGTTAAAGCTCCGCCCTCTTCTGGAAAGGGGGCCGGGAGCAGCAGCTCATTTGCATTTAAAGGGACACACACAAACGGTGTTTTTTTGCTCACACCCAAATAGGGGCAAATTTGACAAGCTATAATAAATGATTTGTGGGGTATTTTGAGCTGAAACTTCACAGACACATTCTGGGGACACCATTCTAAAACTTATGAACAGTAGTGTATATGACACCTTTAAGATTTTAATAATTTCTATGACTTTTTCCTGATATTTCCAGGTTTTGAATGACTCATTAAACCTCTATATATCTAAGAGTCTTTTTAAAATGCAGTTTTCTCACCATTCTGCTCTTTCTGTACCGCCCACTGTTCGTAGTTCTGTGTGCCGGGCTCACAGAGGGGCAGAAGACCAGCATGTGTGTGGATTTCATCCATTATCTTCTTGATTACATCTCCAAACGGGTCCTTTAACGTGCAGTAGAATGTTATGTTAAAGACACATTATTTTGAAATAATACACCTCTGAACTGAATGCTAATGCCATAACAGTACAGTACGTATGTTTTTGAGTTTTATTGTTTACAGGCAAGAAATCTTTGTATTGTTATCGTTGTTTATACAGATTTTTCTAGAAATATCTAAACATTTATTAAATGTGAAATGTATAATTTCTGCGCCACTAGTGGCACCAAACAGAATTGCAAAAATCTGACTGTTTTCAAACACTACCCTCATCTGGGACTGAATTCACCAAAATATTTGGTCACACATTAGAATGGGGAACACATATTCACTATTAACTATGACTTTTGCCTCAATAAACCTAATTTACTGCTTATTAATAGTTAGTAAGATAGTTGTTAAGTTTCGGTATTGGGTAGGATTAAGGGGTGTAGAATATGGTCATGCAGAATAAGGCATTAACACATGCTTCATAAGTATTAATAAACAGCCAATATGCAAGCTAATAAGCAACTAGTTCAAAGTGACAATTGTTCCCATACTAAAGTGTTACCAAAAATTCTTAAGAAAGAAGTTAAGAAATTTCGTAATATAAATTTCAAGAATTTCATAACAATGTGCAATTCATTGTGCAAGATTCTTTTGAAGAATTTGAATTCTACTTATGATTTGTCTTAAGAAAAAAGATAAGAACATTCTTAAGAAGAATTTTTGGAATACAAAATATTCTTAACTTCTCTCTTGAGTAAGAAAATTAGAAGAAAACAATATTTTATTACTAAGAATGTTTTGTGAATCCATGATACACATTAAGTGGAATTACCTCCTTCCGCTCTTCTGCTCTTGCTATCCTTTTGTACGGCGTTTTGGCCTCTTCTTCTTCGAAAGTCTTTGTTTTTATTGTGAAGGCGTCCAAGTTTGCACAAATCTGCAATTCATCAAAATAATGCTTGAACTCACAGTTCCAGATTGTAGATGACTAACAGATGATCTTATCGATAACATCATACACCAAGGAACACAAACTGACCTTCACTGTTTTAGTACCATTTACAAACAGCATTTTACAAACTGTTTTGACTATATATCGACATTTAATTCTTGAATTATCTGTTTCTTTGAAATATCCAGCTCACATGAATCATTTGATTGTGAATCAGACTACATTTGTTGCGCTATATATATGTTTGTTGTTCCGCATTGGAGGACAAATGCAGATGTTAAGGAACTGCTGAAGACATGAAAATCATTCTTAATTCTTAACCCTGTTTTCTAGCACTGAGAAACAAATGTAAAAGAGTTTCACTTGGCGCTTTGGTGGTGTTGTCATAAAGATTCATGGTAAAGCAGACCAGCAGGGTAATAATATAATGCAGGGTTGGGGCTGATTCTCTCTCCTGGCTGGAGAGGCATGAAAGGCATGCGGAGGTTTATGGCTGCCTCCAGCGCAGGGGTTGCGCGGAACATTGGAAACAGCTTTGTGGTGGAGAAAACTGTAAGAGATGTGGGAGAGGAGGAGGGTGTGTGTGTGGATGTGGAAAAGTAAGATTAGAGAAAACAGTTAGGGAAGATTTGATTTGAGAAAGGAAGGGAAAGATGTTTTGTTTGTTTTTTTCGTTTTGGAGAAGCAAAGCCAAATCTTTATGTGTGTAGGGCAATAACAGTGTGAAGGCATGGGTGTGGTAATTTTTACAAATGTAACAAATATGCTTCCTCTTAATGATTTCAGTTCCTTAACAATTACATTGAAGCTTCTTTTAGAACTTTTTAGGAACTATACACTCTAAAAAATGCTGGGTTAAAAACAACCCAAGTTGGGTTGAAAATGGAAAAAAAAACAGCGTTTGGGTTGTTTTGACTCAGTGGTTGGGTTAAATGTTTGCCCAACCTGCTGGGTAGTTTTTTTTAACCCAACTATTGTTTAAAAATTACTGTATTGCTTGCTTAAAAAGAACCCAAAGTATGTTGGAAATTAACATTTATTAATTATTTTAATGAATAATAAATAAACAATAAACATTTATTAAATTGCATATTAATAAATGTTCACCTTTTGATTATTATTGTTGCCTCTAGTAATTATGTGTCTGATTTTTAATTTCCAGCATACTTTGGGTTCATTTTAAGCCAGCCATTTAGTCATTTTTAAACAACAGATGAGTTAAATAAAACTGCCTAGCAGGTTGGGCAAGCATTTAACCCAATCGCTGGGTTTGTCCATTTTTAACCCAACTTGGGTTTTTAACCCAGCATTTTTTTAGAGTGTACTATGTTTGTTTATACCACTGTTCAAAAGTTTGGGATCAGTAAGATTTTTTAAAAATGTTTTGGAAACATTCTGCTCATCAAGGCTGAATTTATTGAATTAAGAATACAGTTGACACAGTAATATTGTGAAATATTATAATAATTTAAAATAAGTTTTTTTTTTTTTTTATTGTAATATATTTTGAAATGTAATTTATTCCTGTGATCAAAGCTGAATTTTCAGCATCATTACTCCAGTCTTCATTGTCACATGATCCTTCAGAAATTATTCTGATATGCTGATTTGCTGCTCAAAAAATGTTTCTGATTATTATCAATGTTGAAAACAGTTGTGCTGCTTCATATTTGAACTAGACTTTTGTAACATTATCGGTGTTTTTACCATTTTTTTTTGACCAATTTAATGCATCATTGCTGAATAAAAGTATTAATTTCTAAATATGGTCACACTTTAGTTTAGGGTCCAATTCTCACTTTTAACTATGACTTTTGGGTAACACTTTAGTATAGGGAACACATATAAACTATTAACTACAACTTTTCCCTCAATAAACTCTTAATTTACTGCTTATTTATAGTCAGTAAGGTAGTTGTTAAGTTTAGGTATTGGGTAGGATTATGAATGTAGAATTAGGTCATGCAGAATAAGGCATTAATATGTGCTAATAATGTACTAATAAATAGCCAATATTCTAGTAATATGCATGCTAATAAGCAACTAGTTAAAAGACCCTAAAATAAAGTGTTACCGACTTTTGCCTCAAACTCCTAATTATTGCTTATTAATAGTTAGTAAGGTAGTTGTTAAGTTTAGGTATTGGGTTGGATTAAGGGATGTAGAATAAGGTCATGCAGAATAAGGCATTAATATGTGCTTTATAAGTACTAATAAACAGCCAATATCCTAGTAATATGCATACTTATAAGCAACTAGTTAATAGTGAGAATTGGACACTAATAGTGAGAATTGGACCGTATATATTCAAAAATGTACTGGTCATGGTGTATATTGTCTTTTTTCATGGCACCTAGTCATTCTCTTTCATCACTTACATTTCAAATATCACTCAAACTCAAATAACTCTTTTTTCTTTGCTCTGTCACTGTAGATTCAGATGCAGATTAGAAGAACAACACAGATTGTCATTTACCTGGAGAATGTGTTGCTCTGCCATCTGCTGACTCATTGCTCCTCCCACTCCAGGTGAGGCAGTCAGACCCAGAATCTGAGGGATTGGAACTGGACTTTTATCCTGCTTCTTCAGCAGCTGGTTCTTATGCTTTTGTCTTAGGTAGCGAATCATGATGTGGTTATACACATCACCCTTCTTCGTGTGGTGGCATTCGTCAATAACCATCAGGGTGAACTCTGCAAATGTACGAATTGAATCAGTATTACAAATCATATTTACCAGATATATTAGAGTTAAAATATATTAAAGTATTCTCAATACTTTAATAAAATTATTAATGTCATTCTAGTGCAATAGTTCTATACATAGTCTTAATTTTATTTTTATTTAAATTTAGATTTTATTCCAAGTTTAATTTGAATAAATGACTCATTAAGGCAAAACCATAGCTTTTCCAGGCATTGGTCAATTTTGAGATTTTGAACTATTTTACTTCCATGACTTCTTTTAGATTAGTGGAAAGAAAATATCCAAAATATGCATTTAAGTGTTTAGTTTATTAAACTTTATCTGTAGATTTCAATTACAATGCATATATTTAAAGGCTGTTTTCTCAAAATTATTATTTTTTTCATCTGCACTAAACCAGAAATCTCCACTTCAGTATCACTTACATATACCAAAATTTACTCTATTATTCTTATCTCTGTTCTGAAGGTTTGTTCATATATCTTTCGTCTGGTTTATGTAACATTGAAAAAATATGGTGAATCTTTTTTCTGGCTGTTGACAGTATTTTCTATGGAAGCTTGTTTCCGCCACTGAATAAAAAATAAAAAAGGTAATTACGACTTTTTATCTCACAATTCTGACTTTTTTTTCTTGCAATTGTGAGTTTATATCTTGCAATTCTGACTTTATAACACGCAATTGCAAGTTTATATCACATAATTCTAAGAAAAGAAGTCAGAATTACGAGAAAAAAAGTCAGAATTGTGAGGAAAAAAGTCAGAATTATGAGATAAAAAGTCACAATTATTTTTTTAATTGTTTAATTCCTTGGCGAAAACAAGCTTTCATAATTTTCTGATTTATGGAGTGATAAAAAGAGATCTCAAAAAACCTTTAACTTTAATATGTCAACAAAATTAAACAATTTTAAACCTGCTTTATCCAATGTTCAGATTTCTGTTCTGGTGCGAATTAGTGCATATAATTATTTAGATGATGCATCATTTACATATTTAAACATAATATTTCGGAAAACTTATAGTACAAAACAATTGTCTTAATGTACTGTGATTAATTAACTGGGGAAAATATAGTGATATCTATTAGTTAACATTTTTTACCTATAGGTCTGTCTTGTCCTAAATCAGGGGTGTCCAATCCTGCTCCTGGAGGGCCACTGTCCTGCAAAGTTTAGCTCCAATCCCAATTAAACACACCTGAACCAGCTAATCAAGGTTTTTAGACATACAGGAAACTTCCAGGCAGGTGTGCTGTGGTAAGTTGGAGCTAAACTCTGCAGGACAGTAGCCCTCCAGAACCAAGTTTGTACACCCCTGCCCTAAAGGGATAGTTTGCCCAAAAATGAAAATTCAGATCAAGAATTCATCATTTACTCATCTTCATGTCATTCCAATTCCAAACTTGTACGACTTTCCTTTGTCCATGTAACATAAAAAGATTTTTTGGTTTTTTTTGTCCATACAATGAAAGTCAGTGGGGTCCAAACAACATTTGGACCCAAAGTTCTTCAGAACATAATTTTGCTCTGAAGAAGTAAGAACATCACACAGGTTTGGAACAAGGCAGAATGTTTAATTTTGGGTGAACTATCCCTTTTATTTGTATGACAATTAATCGCCAGCCAGAATTTGTGATCAGGACAGCACTGTGTATATATACAGTATGAAACACATGTTAATAATACATCGTTCATAGTCATTTTATACAAATAGTAAAAGCTCTTGGTCATTTTTTTTCTAGCATGTGTTTCTAATCAACAAAGGCGAGTGCTGTAAACCCGCAGTCCATTCTCACCGGCTAAGTTTACAGTTTTTGTGCCGCCCTCCGGCGCTCCCAGGGGACTCTGGGGGGAAAAAAAAGGTAGTCTGCATTTTCCACCGACAGAGGTAGTGGGTGATGGGGCCACATTTTACAAATCAGACTTTAAAGGTGCTGCCTGTTTGGCCCCTGAGGGCTGGAATGGGACATGCAGTGGAGCTCAGACTCTGAAAATGACAGCAAATCTCCACTGAATTTGATCAGCCAGACGTGTGGCCCATGGACCAAAAAATAAAAAAAATAAAGGCTTTAAGAGTAAAACGAGGGGGGAAAAAATCAACAAACAGCATATGCCACAGAGGAGGAATCCCACCTTGCGGCGGACGGTGCCAGAGAGACTCACAGGAGAGCTGAATCTGCCAGCAAAGACTGATGGGGAAAACACTGTCACATGAAACCTCAGAGGAGGAGCTTTGGTCTCCTTTCAACATCAGCAGAAGGTGAACCCATTTGACTGGACTCTGACTCTCTGAATGTGTTGAAATAATTCTGTTTAATGCAAGGGAAATGTGACCTACGTGATAATTTGATCCCATCCTCATCGCCATTCTTGGCTTTGGCGAAAGAGTTTTCCAGAATCTGTGCCGTGCAGATGATGATGTCATTTTGCTCTATGATTTGTGGTAAGGAGATTTTGAGCTGCGAGGCTCCGCTGACTCGCTCAACTGAGTATTGGTGCTTCAGAAACCGCCCAAACTCTGCCTTGTAGTGCTGCTCGACCAGGGGAACCTGGAAAGATTATTTAGCAGCATTATTACACGGCTCTCTGAAATGCAACAGTGCCCGCCCCCTTTTCAGTGATGCTGGTTCCGGAAGTATTTTTTCGTAAATTTTTCCAATAGGGATTTTATAATAGTCTTTGTTAAAGAGTTATAAGCTGATCAGCTACGAGGTGAATCACAACACTACAAACTTTGATTTGAAGCAAAAAAGTTTTTGAAAATCAGACAAAAAGATACAGTACGTAATGCTTTAGTGAGGGAAAGAACTACAATCCCATGAAGCATAATCGAAAACTATGGAGAAATGTAAAACTACTCATTTACAAATGTTTATTATATGTATTTAAAATAAATATTCAAAATATGCCTATATATACAAACATTTCACATTTTGAGAGCGTAGTGAGACGACCAACTCGATTACGTCATTCGCAGTGCTTCATGGGAATGGGCGGAGCTAAAGAGCTATTTTGTAGCTTGTTCCTTATTTCGACTCTGATTGGAGTAATTTTCTGTACAGCATCATGGGTAATGTAGTTTTCACTGTTAAACATGATTATTTTAAAAATAAGCTGAAATAATGCTTTAGCAGAAACAAATACCTTCAATTAAAAACCTTGTAGCTCACAGTAGGTCTGACTTTAAAGGTTTATAAGTTATCATTCAAAATCAGTTTCCTTATGGAGAAAATGAATGGCGTTTTTACTTCCGGAACACAACTGTTGCATTCTATTACACAGCTCTCTGAAATGCTGGATTCTGATTGGTCAGTCGCGACATTCTGAGGTCAGCTGTTCACCAATAATGACCGCTCATCCGGATATTTGAGGCGGGCATTTCCTTCATGTCTCTCATTTCATTTAAACGGAGCGTCAGTTATTGAATGTATTTATAGTAAAATAGGACTTCTGTATTAATAGTATTAATAAGATAATAAATGGGTCAGATTTTAAAATGGTTTCATCTTAAATGTGGCAAGTAGTCATGTAATAAGTGGGGATAAGCAGGATAATGTACATCCAGCCACTTTTTTTGTGATAACAACCAGCTGAATGTACATTATCCTCCTTATTAGGCAGTTGCTAATGTTTTCTTTGTGGTCGCTATAGGATATTGCATGACTTTTTTGTGATTTCACTTTAAATGGTCGTTATTTCGCTGCAGGGAACTGGCCGTTTAGAGGAAGTCTGGACCAACCGAGGTGCTGAGTAGTAGATTTGCAACACACTTTTGCTGATGTGGATCTTTTAACACGGTTTATAATTCAAGACATGATTCAGCAGTACAAAAAGTCCCTCTGCTGCTACAGCAAACACTCAAAAACATCATCTCATTTCTGTTTTTCTTTTGCAGAGACTTGAAAAAGACTCCAAGTCAGTGCCTGCTGAACTAATCAATCACAGTTGGGCGGAGGATAATGTTATTGCTCAAAAGTTGTTCTTTCTGTTTTCATGTAAGTATCAACTTTGTCTCAGATGTTTCCCTTAAAATTCTTAGAACAGACTCAAATGAGACATTTGTTGACATACAGTGAGACTTTTTTTCTCAGAATTGCGAGATTTAAACACGCAGTTGCAAGTTATAAAGTCAGAATTGCTTGATATAAAGTCAGAATTGAGTTATAGTCAGAATTGTGTCTTATAAAGTCGGAATTTTTTTCTTGCAATTGTGAATTTTTAATCACGCACTTCCGACTTTATAACTCACAATTTTGACTTTATATCTCTCAATTCTGACTTTATAACTAATAATTCTGACTTTATAACTCACAATTCTGACTTTATATCATGCAATTCTGACCTTATAACTGGCAATTCTGAGTATAACTCAATTCTGACTTTATATCACGCAATTCTGATTTTATAACTCACAATTCTGACTTTATAACTCGCAATTCTGACTTTATAACTCACAATTCTGACTATAACTCAATTCTAACTTTATATCACGCAATTCTGACTTTATAACTCGCAATTCTGACTATAACTCAATTCTGACTTTATATCACGCAATTCTGACTTTATAACTCGCAATTCTGACTATAACTCAATTCTGACTTTATATCACGCAATTCTGACTTTATAACTTGCAATTCTGACTATAACTCAATTCTGACTTTATAACTCGCAATTCTGACTATAACTCAATTCTGACTTTATATCACGCAATTCTGACTTTATATCACGCAATTCTGACTTTATAACTCGCAATTCTGACTATAACTCAATTCTGACTTTATAACTCGCAATTCTGACTATAACTCAATTCTGACGTTATATCATGCAATTCTGACTATAACTCAATTCTGACTTTATCACGCAATTCTGACTTTATATCACGCAATTCTGACTTTATAACTCGCAATTCTGACTATAACTCAATTCTGACTTTATCACGCAATTCTGACTTTATAACTCAAAATTCTGACTTTATATCTCGCAATTCTGAGAAAAAAAAAGTTAGAATTGTGAGATAAAAAGTTGCAATTACCTTTTTTATTTCATAGCGAAAACAAGCTTCTATAGTAAGGACCTTTGAAATAGCTGAAATCATTTGGCGAAGTGATATGGGACTGTAATGCGGTCAATACCTGCCTGGAACTACTTTAGCCGTGCATTTCCCTGAAAATAATTGCACACCTTAGAACGTTCGTCAACCAATCAGATTCAAGCTTTCAACAGCCCTGTAGTATGATATTTTTTTTTGATTATTACACCTAATAATGTTTTACTATTTCTATAATATTGACACAAGCTATATGTTACAGGTGAATTTGTCATATTTGTAGTAGATGGATGGCAGTGAGGCACCTTGTTGACCAGAACGACAACTTTCCCTGGTTGTCCCATCTGCTTCTTCCTTTCCAAATGTTCCTTAGTGATATACACAGCAACTCTGGTTTTACCACTTCCTGTTGGGAGGCAGATGATGATGTTCTTTTCCTCCAGAGCTGGTCTCGCCACCTCCATCTGATAGTCACGCAGAACAATTTCCCTCTTACTCACTAAGAGAGAGAAGGAGAGAGAAAGTGACATGCCATATATCATGATCCTGCAGGTAGACAGTTGTGCTTGCCTTCAGCATCCAGAGCAGAGGAGGGATTCTGTGTCTCGGCGGAGAGTCAGCTATTGCAATTACAGCTGTGTTTTCTTTATCCCCTGCTAGTTAGAATAACATCGTTGTTTATGAAGTCACCCACTCTAAAGCTCATTCAGACTGTCTATAAGCCTGCTGTGAGTCTCACAAAGCCTGTTAAGAACGTGTATGCTATGTTTAACCCCCAAAATCAAAAGAAAAAACATAATGTGCATCCCAATTCACATACTTATGCACTATTCTATGACGTTTTTAAGTACAAATAGTGCAAGTAGTGCGTTCACACAGAAAATTCCAAAAAGAAAAAGTGCACTTTAAATACCCGGATGATGCACTAAATTAATGGAAAAAATGAAGTGTGGAATGTTGGACACTTCATGCACTCAACTGTCGCAGCTCTAATTACGTATCGGAGGGAGAGAGGGGATATCAGACTCCGTTGTTAAATTCCAAAATAACCTTATATAATTCACGCAATGGTATCGGTGCATCCCTAATATATATACATGAATATATTTACATGAAGTAAAAAAAAACTTTTCTTTTGATTTTGGGATGAAATGTGAGCTGCATATGTTTTTGTGAGATTCCCCTTGTAAACATTATTTTTATAGCCTCTAGCTCTCAGTACTATTTAGACTAATGAATCCACATTATCCAAACACAAGCACACAGATATCTCACTGGGGTCTATTTGAGTCCATTTACACGTCTTTAAGTGGTTTCACTTACAGAAAGGCAGAATTCAAAATAGGGTTCCTAAAAGAAACCAGTCTGCTTCAATCTGGAGGAACAATTACCCTCGAAACATGTGAACTGAGAGCTTCTGGCAGAGGACAGATGAGCCAGTCAAGTAGGTCTGTGTGTTTTCATTCACGTGGCTTGATGTGTGTGGAAACTTGATGAGCTCTGCCAGTATTAAACTTTAGTTTTAGTTCTAGGATAATTTAGCATTGGCGTTCAATTTTAGAATAGGGTTTTTAGAATAGTCATTTTCATGAATCTGTGTAAAGATTACTTTTAAATTGTAAAGTGGTATATGTATTCATTACGGGGGTGCTTAATGTCGTGAAAATAATGCAACACAAATTTTTAAACTCAAACCCTCGTGGTAGTTGAAGATACTTGTTCAACTACTGATCTTGTACAAATGTGTTTAACTAATGGTCAACGTTTGCCTACAAATTGACGTCATGACTGAACAGCTCCATTGAGCCAGATTTTATAGTTAAACTTGTAATTTCACATGCCATTGAGAATTAGAGCAAAACTGATATGTAGTGATAAACCGAATCATGGGAATATAGCAAGCCAAATCCATTTGATAGTTCTGAACATCCACTTAACTCTATGTGTCCTTTTTATCTAAAGATGCCCTCATTTATATGATTTGACAAGGTTAATCCACATGCAAGCTCTTGGAGAGTGCTGCTTTAATCAAAGAGGTCATCATTCATAATCAACGTGTTATAGCGAGGCAAAAGAAATATCTAACCCACATACAAAAGAGTGATAAAAACCTTGAAGGATAGCATTACATTGCGAATCATATTGAATTTTTCAGTCAATATTAAGTCAAGCTCGCAAGCCGACCCTGTCCAACCTGACCATTTGATTAATGAAACAGCTTTTAGTTTAGGGAATTCATTACACAAGAAGGAAACAAGGAAGCAACAAATCACATTCCCGGGAGCGAAATTTTATTGCTCAAATGTTGTTCTTTTATAACTCAAGAGACTTAATGGATTTCTCAGTTACGTTATGCAAGTATGTATCAACTTTTATCTCTGATGTTTCTCCTAAAATTCCTTAGGAGAAATAAAAACGGACACAAATGAGATGGTTGTTGCATACACTACCTTTCAAACGTTTGGGGTCAGTAAGTTTTTTTTCAGACATTAATACTTTTGTTCAGCAATAATGTATGGAAGCTTGTTTCTGCAACGGAATAAAAAAAAAGGATAATTGCAACTTTTTATCTTAATATTCTGACTTTTTTCTCAGAATTGCAGGATATAAAGTCGCAGTTGCAAGATATAAAGTCAGAATTGTGAGATATAAGGTCAGAATTCTGAGATATAAGGTCAGAATTGCGAGGTATAAAGTCAGAATTGTGAGATATAAAGTCAGAATTGCGAGATATAAAGTCAGAATTGTGAGATATAAAGTCAGGATTGTGAGGTATAGTCAGAATTGCTAGATATAAAGTCAGAATTGCGGCATATAAAGTCAGAAATGTGAGATATAAAGTCAGGATTGTGAGGTATAGTCAGAATTGCTAGATATAAAGTCAGAATTGCGGCATATAAAGTCAGAAATGTGAGATATAAAGTCAGAATTGCATGATATAAGGTCGCAATTGCGAGTTATAAAGTCAGAATTAAGAGAAATAAAGTCAGAATTGTGAGATATAAAGTCAGGATTGTGAGGTATAGTCAGAATTGCTAGATATAAAGTCAGAATTGCGGGATATAAAGTCTGAATTGTGAGATATAAAGTCAGAATTGCGTGATATAAGGTCGCAATTGTGAGTTATAAAGTCAGAATTGAGAGATATAAAGTCAGAATTATGAGATATAAAGTCTGAATTGTGAGATATAAAGTCAGAATTGCGTAATATAAGGTCGCAATTGCGAGTTATAAAGTCAGAATTGAGAGATATAAAGTCAGAATTGTGAGATAAAGTCAGAATTGTGAGATATAAAGTCTGAATTGTGAGATATAAAGTCAGAATTGCGTGATATAAGGTCGCAATTGCGAGTTATAAAGTCAGAATTGCGAGTTATAAAGTCAGAATTGTGAGATATAAAGTCTGAATTGTGAGATATAAAGTCAGAATTGCGTGATATAAGGTCGCAATTGCGAGTTATAAAGTCAGAATTGCGAGTTATAAAGTCAGAATTGTGAGATATAAAGTCAGAATTGAGAGATATAAAGTCAGAATTGTGAGATATAAAGTCAGAATTGAGAGATATAAAGTCAGAATTGTGAGACATAAAGTCAGAATTGTGAGATATAAAGTCAGAATTGAGAGATATAAAGTCAGAATTATGAGATATAAAGTCTGAATTGTGAGATATAAAGTCAGAATTGTGTGATATAAGGTCACAATTGCGAGTTATAAAGTCAGAATTGAGAGATATAAAGTCAGAATTGCGAGATATAAAGTCAGAATTGTGAGATATAAAGTCAGAATTGTGAGATATAAAGTCAGAATTGTGAGATATAAAGTCAGAATTGAGAGACATAAAGTCAGAATTGTGAGATATAAAGTCAGAATTGAGAGATATAAAGTCAGAATTATGAGATATAGTCTGAATTGTGAGATATAAAGTCAGAATTGCGTGATATAAGGTCGCAATTGCGAGTTATAAAGTCAGAATTGAGAGATAAAGTCAGAATTGTGAGATATAAAGTCAGAATTGTGAGATAAAGTCAGAATTGTGAGATAAAGTCAGAATTGTGAGATATAAAGTCAGAATTGAGAGATAAAGTCAGAATTGTGAGATATAAAGTCAGAATTGCGTGATTTAAACACAACTGATCTCGCAATTCTGACTTTTTCTTGCAATTCTGTCTTCTTTCCTCAGAATTGTGAGATATACTTGCTCATACTTGTGAGTTATAAAGTCCAATTCTGAGGAAAAAAACACTGACTTTTTTCTCAGAATTGCGAGTTTATATCACGCAATTATGAGAAAAAAGAATTGTGAGATGTAAACTCGCAATTGCGAGAGAAAAAGGTCAGAATTGTGAGATAAAAAGTCGCAATTACCTTTTTTATTTTTTATTCAGTGTCGGAAACGAGCTTCCATAATGATGCAATAAATTGATCAAAAGTTAAACTAAAGACAGTTATATTACAAAAAATATATATTTCAAATAAATGCTGTTCTTTTGAGTTCTCTGTTCATCAATGAATTGTGGAAAAAAAAAAAAATGTATCAAGGTTTCCACAAAAATATGAAGCAGCACAACTGCTTTTTGAACATTGATAATAATCAGAAATGTTTCATATTAGAATAATTTCTGAAGGATCATGTGACACTGAAGACTAGAGTAATGATGCTGAAAATTCAGCTTTGATCACAGGAATAAATTACATTTTGCAATATATTACAATAAAAAACAGTTATTTTAAAATGTAATAATATATCAGGGGTTTTTTTTTTTTGATCAAATAAATGCAGCTTTGGTGAACATAAGAGGCTCCTTTCAAATACATTAAAAAAAAAAATTAAAAAATCTAACCGACCCCAAATTTTTGAATGGTAGAGTATAGTAAGAGTTTAGAGTTGTTTAGTAGTTTGGAGTTGTGGACAGCAGCTCAGGAGAATCATAGTCGGTCATATTGTGAGTCAAACATATTATTAATATGTTTGTTCATGTTTAAAATATTTATTGAAGACATCTGATTAGTCTTTTTTGATTGCTCACAACTACTCTTTGTCTAGTAGATAATTTATTTGGAGAAAATTTGAATGAAATCTCCATTCTGATTTTTCTTTCCTACGGGTCCGTCCTCCCTGATTGTGACTTCATGGAGTAATGAAGCGAACTGGCGGATCTCCAAACTCTTCAATCTCTGTGAGCATATGGAACATGTTCTCAATACTCCTGAGAGTCATTGAGGAGATTCACGGCTCTCTCATCCACTCACAATCTAATGCACCAAACAGCTAAACATGTGAATTTTGCTGGTCTTGTAAATCTGCCACTGTAGTTTTCTGAATGGATGTTGGTTGGTGCGATGCATTTTTTACATGCTAACAGTAAAATTAGAGTGTTTATAATCTTCTGACAATATGACATTCCTAGAGAAGTCATCTATCTAGATGAGTTGCTTTTATAAGCCTGTACGATAACTGTTAAGCTAATAGCATTTTTGGCAGGAGGATAGAATGCACTAAACAAATAATTAAAATTGTAGTCAAAATCACATGGAATTCCTCAAGTGGTGAAACACCTGAAGATTTTTAGTGTGTAATGAATCTGTGCATCAGTTTTTACATGCTGCAGTTGCATTACGCTTGCCATTTTTCTTTGCAATGTATATTTGAAGCAATACTAGGCCTCAGTGATATATATTGAATATGTATTTTTGCAATGATTATGCTAGCAATCATGAGTGTTTTTTTTTTTTTAACTTTTTATTCCCTCCTCTAAAGCCTTCCTGTCTCTGGAGAGTATAATGTATTATGAAAACAGAAATTCGCATATGCATATTTACTCATCACACATTTCCTCCTCTCTCCTGCAGATCTTGACCCAACCCGTTCTTGATCACTTCAATATGCCCTCATGTTAGCGGCAGGCCTCGGTCTGGAACAGGCGTCTTTGCTGAACTCCGAGTGGAAATATTCCCTGGATGTGACGGTGATTTAGCACTTTTTTGAGGAGATGGGACTGGTGAACTTTATGCGGTCGAGGGCAAAATCTCACATGTGGAGCTCTAACAGAACCACCGAGCGTCAGCCCGCTGAACACAACTAAGCCATTCTTTTCCATATGCTTTTTAATAATAACTCTTTGAAAATTCCCGAGAGATAATTGCTAGCAGGAATGTTTCTAAGGCGAAGGCTGGATTATGGATCATTAGTTGTTTTGCACAAAAGAACTAAGCTGAAATATCAAAGGGTAAAGAGATTTGATGCCTTATTTCCTTTTAGACAATGATTGAATGTTCAATTAAAGACATGACCAGTATTAAAGCAGGGTTCATTTTAATAGCTCTGTTAATTAGGGTTTTGTGGCATTTAATTCAGTTACTAATTTCAAGGTTCGCTTTTTGACCAATGAATTTGACTTTTCCAATCGTTCGTCATTACTGGAGAAGTATTGGTGAAAATTCATAATTACTTGTAATTCCTATGAATTTGAACGGAAATGGCCAGATCACACAGCATGTACAGATTCAATATACGTCTCAATACGTGTTGGTCTATTTTATTATTTTATGTTATTATTTTATTTTCATTTTATTCATTTTTTTTTTAATTTTTTAAATGTTATTTTATTTTATTTTGAAATGTATATTAATTCATTTTAATTTATATTAATTTGGTAACACTTTACTTGAAGCCTTTATATATAACGCATTATAAACATTTTCAATGCATTAAATAAGGCTTGTAATGCACCTTATAATGCATTATAAGGTCTCATGAATAATTGTAACCATAGTTATAATACATTATAATACTTATCTATTCTTTAAACACACCTTTAGAAAGTATAATGCATTAAAACACATGACAAATTTCATATGTATCTGCAAATATAATGTATTTTAACTTTGGTTACAATTATTTATGAAAAGCTATAATGCATTATAACACACATTATGAATACCTTTATAATGCATTATACAGAAAGGCTTTAAGTAAAGTGTTTCTGCACATTTCTATAGTAGGGATTTTGTTTATTGAAACTTAAGCAACATCAAGCATTTCTCAGTTTCTGAGTGAATGCTGGATAATGATTTTAAAATATATATATTTTTAGAGTTTGCACTCAATAATAGTTCAGAGATGGGCATAACTAGAAACTAAATCCCTGTAATTTGTAATTGAACTGTAATTCTTTTCCCCCCATCTTTTACAGTACATTAATTGCTGGGACTGTCCAAACTGGATCAAGTGCATTAGATACGAACCCACACCCTTTCAGTTTGGATGAAAGTCATTTGACTGTACCTGGTGGATCATCATCCTCTGTGAGATCTCCTTTCTCTTCTTCCTTGCCATTGTACATGTCGACATCTGTGAGAGAATACATGCATTGCGGTTAGTTTGGAAGATTTGAAACACTGTTCTTGGTCTCTCACACTTTTGCATTGCATTGCATGTGTCTGTCCAGGCTTTGATGTTTTTTCAGATAGGATAGAGAAATCAGTCCAATAATGCCAAGATATAGAAAACATTTATCCACGTATCTCCTCACAATAGATGAGCATGAGCAGTTGACCCTTTGCTGGCAGTTTGACAGGCGATCTAGTGCCGAATCCTCTGTTTTGTCCGACAAACCAGACAGGAGTTAGTAGATAAACGTTGGTGGACTTGATGTTGTGCAGTTGAAACAACATTCCTTCTGATGTTCATTCATGTTTATTTGATACTATAAATTAACTAGGAAGAGTTGATCGGTTTATGAGCCGCTTGAACTGAGGCGCTACAGCGATCTCACAGCACATTAAAGAGCAACAAAATGGTATTTATTGTTTACATATCTTAAAAAATTACAAAATTTGAAATTTGAGACTTTGTTTTATATCAAAAGTAACCTGCTCTGTCTTGTATGTCGACACGTTGTCAGTGTCCTCTTTGCTCTGCAATGTATTTTTCACTGAGTGAGAACATGATGTGTGGCGTGAGAGTGGCATGGCTTGTCAGACGTAGTAACAGTAACTAAAGGGGGCGGGTCTTTGCGAACGGCCAATTCCTCACAGAGCCAACAATAACAAAAACAACACCAAAAGCCAGATTAGGAGTTGTTGATCAAGAGCAGGATTGTTTGTTTGCTCAACCAAGTTTTTTGATTTGTGAAAGGAAAAGCTTCAGATATTCACCCTCATTTTCAGCAGACACACTCAGAACGCTGCTGTCCACACTGCTGTTTAGGTCCTCTGACAAAAGTGAGCTATTCACGGAGTCCGCCTCCTTTTCAGCAGCTAAACACATCTGTTCACCCTCCTCAACAGTTTTGAACTCGTGGGTCTCGACTGACATGGACTCTGTAACGCACAAAGGTAATCAATACAGTTGAATTCAGTGCAGCAGCTCATTGTAATTCAGCCTAGGCATAATACCAATGCACAGAATATCTTGTTATCCACAGATTCTTTCTATAGGAATCATTCAGGAAAAACTCATATTCTCATATCATATATACATATAATCTCATATTCATGCTTTTTCTTTTAATATGCTATAAAACTTACTAAACTGCAGGTCATTATTACTTTTGTTGAAATTAGAATATTAACAACACACTAGTGTTGACAAGTTTTTTTAATGTTTTTGAAAGAAATCTCTCTGCTCATCAAGGCTGCATTTATTTGATCAAAACTACAGCAAAAACAGTAATATTGTGAAATATTATTACAATTTGAAATAACTGTTTGCTATTTGAATATATAGTAAAATGTAATTTATTCCTGTGATCAAAGCTGAATTTTCAGCATCATTACTCCAGTCTTCAGTGTCACATGATCCTCCAGAAATCATTCTAATATGCTGATTTGCTGCTCAAGAAACATTTTTGATTATTATTATTATTATCATCATCAAATTTTTGCTTCATATTTTTGTTCCCCAGGATTATTTGATGGATAGAAAGAGCAGCATTTATTTGAAATATAAATCTTTTGTAACATAAAAGTCAATTTAATGATCAATTTAATGCATCCTGAATAAAAGTAAAATTTGTAACGTTATTTGTAAATAAAGTACTTAAGCTAAGATTTATTTATAAGAACATGAAGACAGATTTGCTATAGGACCTATTATTTGGCTACGTGAGATTCTCCTGTTTTGTTGTTGAGCAAAAGATGCGCGAGCTGTTAAAGCTCCACCCTCTTTTGGAAAGCGGGCGGGAGCAGCAGCTCATTTGCATTTAAAGGGACACACACAAAAATGGCGTGTTTTTGCTCACACCCAAATAGGGGCAAATTTGACAAGCTATAATAAATGATCTGTGGGGTATTTTGAGCTGAAACTTCACAGACACATTCTGGAGACTTAAATTACATCTTGTAAAAAGGGGTATAATAGGTCCCCTTTAAGAACATGTGAAAAATCAGACAATATTCTAGTTAATCAATCTCAAAACGACCATCTTTTTTCAGAGCTGATTTAGTTTGCAGGAATATACAGAAACTAACAGTGATGTTTCCAGGCTACAAATGTGTAGTCTAAACAACAGAGAGACGTTTGACCTCTGCTGGTTTCCTGTTTCCAACTACTGTTTTTCTAAGAGAGCCTGTGACAGCTTGATGAGAAAGCAGCACTTATTTATCAGTGGCTGGAAATGATTTGTGCAGAAAGGTTTCGTCCTCCATATGACCCTCACCGTCCTTGTTGCACGGCTCTCCCCGCAGCTCGCGCACCAACTCATGGTGTTCAGTGTCCTCCAGAGCCTGAAGGAATTTGGAAAACCAGCCAGCTTCATTTTTCACTAGCCTTTTGAGGAGCACTCGAGCGCCTTTTATGTTACCGTGATTCTCAGTGGCTTTCGTAATCTGCAGGAGTAATAATGAACAAATAGTTAATGCATTTAATATGAGTGACAGGCGAAAAGATTGGACCGACTGAGACAGAAAGACAGACAGATTGACGCAAAGGCAGGTCAGTTAAACTCAATATGGGTTATTTGTGATAATGTTTTGAACTGTAATACTCTACCAATTCCTAACTAACTATTAAAGGCACACTATGTAATTTTTTGCCACTATAGGTCGCTTATTCAAAACAAAGGCGTAGCTTGATGACGCCTTGATTTCGTGGAATCATGGGATGTCCAAACGTCTACAGCCGGTGGAAAAGAATCCGACAGGACTTCATATTAATGGATGAGCTAATGTATTAAAGATTTATTAACATTACTGTGGTATGAAGCAGGGTGTGGCTGAAAGCCGTTGGAGGAGTGGAACGAGGAACGATTGTTAATGAGAGACGAGCGTGACACACGGCTCGAGAGCAGCGGAGCTTTTATTATGCCGCAGACGAGCGCTTACGCTTCTTCCAGTCAAGCGTATGTGGGGTAACACAGCGCTGTTTATCATATTAGATACATTTTTGTGTTAAAAGTTGTTATAATGCTACTCTGCGTTCACTCGGCGGCTGCTATGAGACACTTGTTGCACACTGCTGTAAGCTAGATCGATATTAGTCATGGTACAACATGGTACTCGCGGTAAATCAAAAAAACGAGATTTAAACAATAAGACTTACTGTGTTGAGCTATATAACATGATTAGTTTTCTGTCCATGAATGTATCCAAACAGTTGCTCACCTGTCTAATAAAACACAAAATATGTTTAAGCATCTTTGGTGTTTCCATGGTTTCTACAAAATAAAGCCGAGGGTAACGCGGGTATGATGTCATTGACAGGCGATGCACGGACACGATCTGTGTCCTAGTTAAAATTGCTTAATTCTCTGGATTTAAACATTCTTGGAAACATTTGGGATAATGTAAGTACACAAGTCAACAAAAAAAATATAATATTGATCTTGTGGTTTTTGGATATTTTAATCCAAAAATCTTACATATTGTGCCTTTAACTACGACTTTTGCCTCAATAAACTCCAAATTACTGCTTATTAGTAGTAATGTAGGTGTTAATTTTAGGTATTGGTAGGATTAAGAATTATATCAAATATATATATATATATATATATATATATATAGTAATTAATATTTTATATTGCATTTAATATACTACTACTACTAATAATTATTTCTTATTAACCACATCAGTAAATTCATAAATTATAGCAAATCTGTATCTGTTTGGTTTCTAGCGCCCTCTACTGATGATAATGTTGTTTTACATGACTATATCTGTTTACACTCTAAAAATGCACACAAGCCCATGTTTGGGTCAAATATGGACACCCCCAAACTTTAATTTAGAACTTTAAACCAACCGTTGGGTCTGTCTGTCTGTCTGTCTGTCAGTGGTCCACAAACCCCAGATTGGGAAACCCTGCTCTAATGGATGACAGTATGTAAATATTGAAGTTGGATTACTAACATTCTCGTGGTCCTCCTGTGTTAAGAGCCCCTGTGAGAAGCAGTGCGCGCACACGTCGCCGGTTTTCATGTTGATCAGACTCAGCTGCATGAGATCGATCAGCCGAACACAGCTGTCATTCTCGGCCTCTTCTGTGGGGTTCGGTGGGCTGTTCAGCACATAATTCACAGCATTTGTGCACCCGACAGTTTCCAGTGCGGTGATCAGCTCTCTCGACCATCCTTTGTCGTGTGTTTTAAGAATTTCGTCGATCAGCAGTGCTGCGGCGCTTATGTCCCCGTCCAGGCGCAGCTTGGCTCTTATTCGGTCCTTTCGATCCGGTTCGAGGAAATGCAACAGATCCAAAAGTGGCTCGACGATGATGATCCGCTTCAGTCTGTCTCTGAAACAGTCCAGAATATGACGCGTCTCGGCGTCCTGATCACTACTCATTTTTGATAAGAGACTAGATGAGAAAAGTTCTGTCAGAGTTCACCGAGCACCGGTTACTACAAGCCAGTGAATCCGGGTTTTATTTCCCCAGACTCGGGTTACTTTCGGTTTCGTTTCGTGTCTTGGTTTTCAAACGTAATCGGTCAGATATGTCGGCGCGTCTTGCTAAAATTATCAACATTATTTAAAACCGCGATATATAAATAATTATTATATGAATAATTATTTACTGTTGAAATAACATCTGCTTTGCAGGAAATTAAAACATTTTGTACACAATTTTTCGGCAATATTAAATAACATAAACACTAGATGGCGACAGAATCCCTTATGCCAAACCGGTAACGTCCTGATAATATAATATAATATATTTATTTTTAATATTGATTTTGTAATAGTAGAAAAAGTGTGTTTATTAAAAATCTTGAAAGTGTATTAGGCTAATTTTTATAAGCTGCAACATTCAAACCTCATTGATCAGGACATTTTTGTTGTTAACTAAAACTATTAAACATTGTTTTTGCTAATTGAAAAGGCTGAAATATGTTGCTTGGCAACTAATTGAAATAAAATAATTTTAAGTTGAAGTACTAAAATTACAAAAAGAAAACAAAAACGAATAAAAATGACAAAAGCACATAATAAAATTACTAAAACTTAAAATAAAAAAAATAAAAGCTAATTCTAAATATTAATAATATTGGTATAATATCCTTTTTTTGTGCATAGCAAAATGACTAAAACTTGAACTAAAAATATAAAAATAAAAGCTAATTCTGAATATTAATAATAATTGTATAATATGCTTTTTTGTGCATATCAATAGTACTAAAACTTAAACTAAAATTATAAAAATAAAAGCAAATTCTAAATATTAATAATAACGGTATAATAATATCTTTTTTAGCGTATAACAAAATTACTAAAACTTAAACTTAAAATATTAAAATAAAAGCTAATTCTGAATATTAATAATAATGGTATAATATCTTTTTTTGCATGTAACAAAATTACTAAAACTTAAGCTAAAAATATAAAAATAAAAGCTAATTCTTTACATTAATAATAATGGTATAATATCCTTTTTTGTGATTAAAAAAATTACTAAAACTTAAACTAAAATTATAAAAATAAAAGCGAATTTTAAGTATTAATAATAATGGTATAATATCTTGGCACTATTGACCAGCTGACTGTATCATGCTCATTACAGGTTACTTTCTAAATAAATGCATGGAAATCAAATATTTATTTTAGTATGTGCTACAAGAGTAATGCTCTATTACAATCATGGTTATCATGTGTACTGATTTTATATTTCAGTGCTTCTCTCTTAAAAAGTACATTTTGACCCAACAAACAGCTACAAGAACAAGCACAAAACTGATATGCGTTCCTTTTATTTATATACTTTTTATACAGTACAGTTAGTCAAAATTGCCTAAAGCAAATGCTTCAAATGTATATATATATATATATATATTAAATCTTTAAATAACAGACACATTCAAAACACCTGTAGAGTATTGTGGTGTACAAACTATACAGTGCAAACTATAAAAAACAAGTCAGTCCAAGTGAAACGCTGGGATAAAAAGTGAGTGTTACGTGCAAACGTTTGCAGTGTTATTAACAGTATTAAATATCTGCCCAAATAATAAAAAAAGCCACCTCTGCTTCTGGCGGCCTCCAATGTATGATTATTATGCTTGGGACTCACGCCACATATAAACCAAATTAAATTAATAAATAAAAAAATAAAGACAGACATACACACACAATCACACACAAAGAATCTGCCAGCGCTCGAAACACATTCACACTCATGCAGAGGTTGGTAACATTTATTGTAAGGGCATGGAGTCTTTATTTTGAAATAAAGTGCAGATACTCTCCCTTTATGCAGAAATGAAACAATATTCCAGTGAGATTCAATGCAGATTTGATATTTGTTTGGGTGTGATGATTCTTAATTTTACATGCTGCTCTGCAATTTACTAGATGAAACTGACCATTGTTTGCTTTTAATCCACAGTACAGTGTTTTACAGTCACATATAAAAATAAACATACATGAAATAGCTCAAATCAAAGCTGTAACTTTCAAATCAACTTTCAAAGTCTTGATAGAAATTGAAAAAGTAATTTAAGAAAGCGTTTATTGCACATAAAAAAACTCCAGTGTATTACTGGGTATAAATACATATTTTAAGGTATAAACTAACATTACAGAAAAAGAAACAGATGCAAAAATATAACCCTCCCCCCTCAGATTATGACGTTAGACAGTGAATTTTACAATCTTTGCAACATAAATCAATCCTCTGACAAGAAACATGAGTGTAAAGATCCAGGCTGTGTCCCAAATCACATACTCTCTTCAGTAGGTACTTATTTTGAATAAGTTACTACTTCATGATCGCTAAAAAAGTATGTTCTATATAGTATGAATGTAATACATTCACCATGTTGTCATCATGTGACCTACCTGAGCGCCCGACTCCCATGCGGATGGGCTTGGGTTTGCTAAGAGCAGGCGGTTCGAACCGGAGTGGCTACAGTGGTTGCCCGTTCAGGGATTGAACTCGTGACCTTGGCGTTATCAGCATCAATATCTGTTTGAAAAGCCTGCTCTAAGCGGGACTCGAACCCAGGCCCATCCGCATGGGAGTTGGGTGCTTTAACAAGAAGGCTAAAGACCGAAGTCTCTAGAGCGCCTCTTGAGATCAGGGGAGTGAGGTTTACACGCACAGTTCTTACTAGCCTATGTCTGTTACACTTACCCTCCTAAACCTCACTCCCATTTCCGTACGGCGCCACCACTGTAGCTCCTCCATTTTGAACTGCCCGCTCTCTGGAGGACTCGAACCCTGGTCCCCCTGCATGGGAGTCGGCCGCTCTAACAGGGAGGCTAAAGACCGAAGCTTCTAGCATCAGTCGTTAGAGCGCCTCTTTAGATCAGGGGAGTGAGGTTTACACATACAGCTCTGGCCTACGATAGTTACGCTCACCCCCTTAAACCTCACTCCCATCCGGGTCAAGGCACCAAATGTAATTGGTTCTACGTGACCCGCTTTGAGCGAGACTCGGACCGTGGTCTCCAAGGAAGCTGAAGATGCCTCTTGAGTTCAGGGTAGTGAGGTTTACATGCACAGCTCTTACTGGCCTACGACAGTTAAACTCACCCACTTAAACCTCACTCCCATCCGGGTCACGGCGCCAAATGTAACTGATTTTACTTAACCCGCTCTGAGCGAGACTCGACCGTGGTCTCCGGCGTGGGAGTTGGGCACTCTAACAAGGAGGCTAAAGACTGCTTCTTGAGTTCAGGGGAGTGAGGTTTACACACACAGCTCTTACTGGCCACGACAGTTACACCCACCCCCTTAAACCTCACTCCCATCCGGGTCACGGCACCAAATGTAACTGGTTCTACTTAACCCGCTCTGAGCGAGACTCGACCGTGGTCTCCGGCGTGGGAGTCGGGCGCTCTAACAAGGAGGCTAAAGACTGCCTCTTGAGTTCAGGGGAGTGAGGTTTACACGCACAGCTCTTACTGACAGTTACACTCACCCCCTTGAACCTCACTCCCATCTGGGTCACGGCACCAAATGTAACTGGTTCTACTTGACCCGCTCTGGGGTGCGTTTCCCGAAAGCATCATTAGTCAACTGTGGTCGTAAGTCCCATTGAACTCTATTGGCAATGACGGAACTTGCGACCATAGTTCACTTTGCGAAATGCACCCCTGAGAGAGACTCGAACCGTGGTCTCCGGCGTGGGAGATGGGCGCTCTAACAACAAGGCTAAAGACCGCCTCTTGAGTTCAGGGGAGTGAGGTTTACACGCACAGATCTTACTGGCCTACGACAGTTAAACTCACCCACTTAAACCTCACTCCCATCCGGGTCACGGCACCAAATGTAACTGATTCTACTTGACCCGCTCTGAGCGAGACTCGAACCGTGGTCTCCGGCGTGGGAGTCGGGCGCTCTAACAAGGAGGCTAAAGACTGCCTCTTGAGTTCAGGGGAGTGAGGTTTACACGCACAGCTCTTACTAGCCTGTTACACACACTTCAGAATCTCTCCAGAAGTAGTAGGTCATCCGGGTACTTTTTGCCTACTCTTTTATGAATACTATGAATTCGGACATACTTTTTTTTGTCACATACTGTTTCTCAGATACTATAAAGTAGGGAAGTATGCGATTTTGGACGCAGTCCTAGTGTTTTATCATTATTGCTAGCAGAATTTGTGACAGAAGCTTCTCTAGACTAAATATTTGGAAAACAAAGTGATTTTGTTGTAAGAAGATTTCCAGTGACTCTAAGCCAACATGATTGTAGCTTTTAACATTTGAAGTTGATAAATGTACATATTCTTTTATGCATATATATTCATAGCTACATATTAAACTAACATGTGCTTTGCAAACAGTGGCGTACTGCAAAACCGTACAAGCAGTGACATCATATGTGAACGTTCTTGTGTTTTGTGCTCCGCTACAATATCTTCTGTGCGTATGTTTAGATGATATAGTGCTCTAAAAACTTCAATCAGTGAGTATCTTGCTTTCTGTCAACTTTTCAGTGTCTATAGCTATGCTTCCATCCACCTATTTTTATGTGCACTTTGGAATATCGCATAAAAAAAAAAAAAACGCTGGATGAAAACGCCAAGATCCACATAAATTCAAAAAATGCTCAATTGAGGCAGATCGTTTTTTATCTGATAAAAAGACATGCTTATAAATTGGGATGGAAACACATTTACTGAATAAATTCCTCAAAACGCAACAAAAAAACTAGAAGCGTCTCAAATGTGTTCCCAAATACCAGCATCTGAACGCAAGAGAACATGTCAGCATTTATTGTGTTTCGTCTGCGCTCTGAGATGCATGTCATTTGATGGAGGAAAATAGAGCCCGATTGCAGCAATTTCCATTTTTATTATAGATATTTTGCGCCAGTTTCCCAGGAAGTGACTGTTTGTTCTCTTGAACACATGGGATGGAAACGCTGCTTTATTTGTCAGTGTTTTATGTGATATTCCAATTCTGTTAAATCTGCAACTTTGAATGGAAACATAGCTTATGATTCATTGCTTCCCACAATTATGATTCCAGTAGAAATACAATTTTGCTGCATTAAAAAGTAATTATTATTAAATTGTCAGGAATGCATGGATTTTCCAGCACCTTTAAGACGTGACTTACATAACCCTACATATGAGGTTGTCTCATACACCAGTGTTTGCAAAGAGGCTGATCAGTGTAGTTGTTTTATGCCATGCAGAGTTTGGTTCAAGCTAGCATGACCATGTGCAAATAAATTAGAGAGGAGTGTGTTCAGTGATCAGCTCTGGAACATGCCGACATAACCTGCTTCCCAATATGTTGCAGTAAACATGCAATGGGTAAAACCTTCAGCCATGCGTCTCTTTTCCTTTAATAGAGGGGTATAATGTATGTACATGACAGCTACTTAAGATTCCATTTGCAGAAAATTAAACATTTGCAAACAAACAATATTTTGCTGCAGCGCGGTCCAAAACTCTGAGAGCACATGGAAAATCTTTTTAACTTTTCAATTTAAAATTTATATATGAAACTTTATGATGTAAAATGAATTTACAATATAATGCACTGAATTAGTAAGTGAATAAAAATTCACATTTATATTAATTTATTTATTTTTTATATTTATATTTGTGCTGTCATTTAACTTTTCACTCAAATTGTTATACTGATAATATAATGGTAACACTTTTCAATAAGGTCTCATTAGTTAATGTTAGTTAATGCATTAACTAACGTTAACTAACAATGAGCAAAGCATTTGCTAGTGTTAATTAATATTTGTTAATGTTAGCTAATAAAAATACACAAATAAAAATACGAACAAAATAGAAAATAGAGAGAATGAAACAGTAAATCGTGCGCAGAATTTAGTAAATCGAGGGAACGAAATAGTAAATTGTGCGTGCGATTTAGCAAATCAGAGGAAAGAAATAGTAAATCGTGTGCGCAGTTTAGCAAATTGAGGGAACGAAATAGTAAATTGAGGGATCGAAATAGTAAATCGTGTGCACGATTTAGCAAATCAGAGGAAAGAAATAGTAAATCATGGGCGCGGTTTAGCAAATCGAGGGAACAAAATAGTAAATTGTGCGCATGATTTACTTTTTTTTTTCTTGCATGCCATGTGCGGGGCTCCATACTAACATAGTTAACTAATGATAACAAATAAAACCGTATTGTAAAGTGTTACTAATATAATTTATGTATATATATTTTTACATTCTAAAAATTATTATTTAACATGTTTGGTCTGTTACAGTTTGACATGTTTGCATTATTTTTTTGCCCATAATATTTTGTATAACATACTGTTTAATTCTAATGAAAAATGCTATACTGAATTAAAATGCTATACTGAATTATTACAATAATGCAAAAAAAAAATGTTTTTTAATAATAATAATTCTCACTAGTGGACCACACTGTATGTAATTCCACAGAGTTCTGCAAATGGAAGTGTAAAATGTCATTATTATCATTTGGAATTTGATAATGATAAAACAGGGAAGAAATTCTGCCAGACACTATGATATATTAACTGCCATCAATATCCTGAGTCTTACATCGGTGTAAAAGTGTGCAGAACACAGAGTATGTGTAAAAGTGTTCAAGACAAGTTTCACCCTCTGTCTATGATAGATTTACTTCCTGAAAATGGAAGTGTTGTCCAAGAATCCATTCGAAATCTTCCTCGACAGCATCGAGGAGCATAACGCAGGAGAAGGAAGTGAAATCACAGAGGAAGCGAATGTACAGGCGAGTGCCAGTGGAGAATCTTGCATTAGTATTAAAGTTTTGCCCAATGCCTGTTTTAAAATGTCCTTTATACTTCCAGTGGAAGAGCTGTGTGACGTCCTGTAGATGAGAGAGTCAGTGCTGCTCCTTCAGCAGTCCTGGATCAGACAGCGGTCGGTGGAGATCCGGAGGTCCTGTCGCTGCACTGTTAAGCGGTGCGTCTGGGGGGGAAGAGTGCTGGATTGGAAGCAGGGATTTTGAATGCTGCCGTGTCAGAGGAAGAGTCTGGCTGTTTATGAAACTGTACATGGCAGTGGAGTCCTGTGTGGACAGACCTGACAGAGAGTCTTTGGGGTTCGGATGGATGTTTGCCATGGCCAAAAATTCCTGTAAAAAGAGGAATTTATAGCAACTTTTATAGACGTTTTGGGTATGTATTTCAGTATTGTGAACTTAAAGGATTAGTTCACTTCAGAACTAAAATTTCCTGATAATTTACTCACCCCCATGTCATTCAACATGTTTATGTCTTTCTTTCTTCAGTCGAAAAGAAATTAAGGTTTTTGAGGAAAACATTCCAGGATTTTTCTCCATATAGTGGACTTGAAGGTCCAAATGTCAGTTTCAGTGCAGCTTCAAAGGTCTCGACATGATCCCAGATGAGGAATAAGGGTCTTATCTAGCAAAATCTGTCATTTTCTAAAAAAAAATAAAAATAAAAAAATAATACACTTTTTAACCACAAATGCTCATCTTGCACTGCTCTGCGATGCACCACGCATTACGTAATCACGTTGGAAAGGTCACACGTGACATACAGTTGGCGGAAGTGCCGATCCAGTGTCTACAAAGCGAACGTGCAAAGACTAAAACATTGATGTCAGACGATTTTGAAGTTTGAGGAGAAAATGAAATGAGTCTTTCGCCTACTTTCGTGTGACCTTTCCAACGTGATTACGTCATGCGTGGCACACTACAGAGCAGTGCAAGATGAGCATTTGTGGTTAAAAAGTATATAAATTTTATTTTTTTTAGAAAATGACTGATCGTTTAGCTAGATAAGAAACTTATTCCTCATCTGGGATCATGTAGAGCTCTTTGAAGCTGCATTGAAACTGCAAGTTGGACCTTCATCCCATTGAACCCCAGTGAAGTCCACTATATGGAGAAAAATCCTGGAATGTTTCCCTCAAAAACCTTAATTTCTTTTCGACTGAAGAAAGAAAGACATAAACATCTTGGATGACATGGGGGTGAGTAAATTATCAGGAAATTTGAATTCATTTCCTGTAGGTTTGTGTACTGCTTGTGTAAGGATGAAGGTGTACCTGTGATCTGCAGGGCGGAGGGTTGGTGGCTGCAGAAGCGACGGGCTGCACTCTGATGGCTGGTCTCTTGCACTCTGGGCCACCTGTGAGGCTACTGTAGGCCGGAGGTCCTAAACACGTCTGCCTCTGGAGCAGCTGCAGGACACTCTGAATGTCTGATGTCATCTGAGACTCTAACCTGGTGAGACAGTAACAAGAGCACTATGAGAAAACTGACCTGGAACAAATAGTTCTGTGAGAGAATGAAAATCATTTACGCACTCCCGTGTTATTCCAAACCTGTATGACTTTTGTTTTTCCATGGAACATAAATTATTTTTTAAGTACGCTAATATTTGGGGTCAGTAATACATATGTATAGCTATGTATGTATTTATGTGTGTGTATATACTGTTCATTTCCAGTCAAAAGTTTGGAAACATTACTATTTTAATGTTTTTTCAAAGAAGTCTCTTACAAGGCTGTATTTATTTGATTAAAAATACAGAAAAAACAGTAATATTGTGAAATATTATTACTTTTTTTTTTTTTTTAAATGGTTTTCAATTTTTATATACTTTATATTACTTTTGTTATCAAAGCTGAATTTTCAGCATCATTACGCCAGTCTTCAGTGTCACATGATCCTTCAGAAATCATCCTAATATGCTGATTTGATGCTCAGTTATTATTAATGTTGGAAACAGTTGTGCTGATTAATATTTTTTTTGGAACCTGTGATAATTTTTTCAGGATTCACTGATGAATAAAAAGTTAAAAAGAACAGCATTTATAATTTTAATCAATATAATTTTTTTTAATCAATTTAACATATCCTTTTCTTTCAAAAAAAGAAACAAAAAAAATTACTGACCCCAAACTTGTGAACAGTAGTGTATATATTTTCCAAATATTTCTTTTTTTAAATAAATGCTGTTATTTTTTAAACATTTTGTTCATCAAATAATCCTGAAAAAAGTCTTTCCAACATTGATAATAAATCAGCATATAAGAATGATTTCTGAAGGATTATGTGACACTGAAGACTGGAGTAATGATGCTGAAAATTCAGCTTTGATCACAGGAATAAATTACATTTTAAAATATTTTCAAATAGAAAGCCATTATTTTAAATTGTAATATTTTTTCACAATATTAATGTTTTTTTTCTGTATTTTTAATCAAATAAATGCAGGCTTGATGAGCAGAAGAGACATTAAAAATAGTAATGTTTCCATTACTTTTGACTGGTACTGTATATAATTAGATTAGATTTTTAAATTAAATCAATACTTTTATTCAGCAAGGACTGCATTTATCAAAAGTGACAGTAAAAACATTTATAATGTTAAAAAAAGAGACACAATATTAATGTTTTTACTGTATTTTTGATCCAATACTTTCAAACTTTCAAAAACAAAAAAATTTTACTGACACCAAAAAAGTTACACAAAGTTGACATATTGTGCATCAAATATGGTTCAAGCTTTATTGGTTCTCACATGTTACAAGCATGCAAGTCATATGAACTACAGTGCTTGTTTTTGTCATTTTGACAGCAACAGTACCTATTCACTTTTATTATAAGGGGAAATACTATACATTTCTATTTATTTACATAAAGAATGCTTATTTTGAAAAGAAATATGTGTACAAACCTAGATTTAGATTAGAAAATGCTGTAAATGAGTTAAATACTCAAGAGTCTATCAGAATAAGAAAACATTGATAAAAGGGTTTAATTTTATTTATATAGTGCTTTTCAAAATGTTTCAAAGAAGCTGTATAGAACAAAACTGCAGTAAATAATCCTTTAATTTTGTGAGGTCTTCATTTAGCAGTTCAATTAAAGGAAAAGTATGTTCTAATACATTTGACTGAATGTCCATAGTTCATTGGCGTTGACTGTACAGCAGGGGGAGTTCTTGCACTGATCCTGTCAGCATTGCATGCATCTGAATGCTTATTTCCAGTTTATCACTAAACCTGCTCAACTTTGATGAGAAAGTTATTTATAACCTAGTTTGTATAGGGCCTAGTAGAGAGAGATGACCACAATATAACACCATTTCTGCTCCAACGAGGCATGATTACTTGATAAAAACCATGATCTGGCCATTCATGAACATTTCAGAAGCAGTAGCATTCATTATTAACATTCCTCGAAGAAAGGAGGCATGTTCATTTTTCATCCAGGTAATGGACATGTTTGGAGGTAACCGTGAGGACAGGGGTATCATTTATAGTATGTGATATGAAGTGTTCAATGAGCCGGCGCAGGTTTAATCAGTGTGTAAGGCACACCTAGTCATTAAAATAGAGATCCATTAACTGGAGCTCTCAGAAAACAAAGGAATAAGATAATCCCTTCTTTCTTGGAGTCTGCAGGCTGGAAATGGTCTTGCATGCATGCGCAGCCGCACACTTCTGATGCCTCTCCTGCGCAGACCAAAAACACTTCTGTGCAGAGTCAGACTCAAAAATGTGCGGGAACAAAACTAGAGCGCTCTCGAGCTAAATTGAATGGTTAGCATTTCAACACTGCACATCTAATGATTTTCTATATGGAGCTGAAGCTGTAATAAATCTTGTGTGCAGAAATACAGCGTTGATTAAATTTGCAAGATACGGATTGCATCCTATTTTGAGTTCACATAAGCGGCACCAGACAGAAATCCTAAAATGATGACAGTTTTGAAACTACAGAGGACATGCATTATTAGTTTTATTTTCTAAACATCACAACTTTTTTTGTGTGATCTTGATCTTGGCAAAAGTTTTTTTTTTTATTTTTAAGTTACCTTGAGAAAGCAAGCTATCTATCTATTATAGCTAAAGTATTGTGCATAGTTATATATACAGTTAGGAATTACAAATTAAACGCCTTCAAACAGATGATCTATTCTATACAATGGTTTTTAAATGCATCGTTTAAGCATATGTGCGTATGTATGTCAGCATATGGAATGCCTAGATTTTCCCTGGAATCTTTCCTCTTTCCAATCACATGAAACCTGCCAAGAACATGTCAAGGTAATTTCATTTCATCAAAAAAAAAAAAAAAAAAAAACTTTGCATAAAGAAAATTAAACTTATTTTATCATATTTTCACATTGTGATATTATTTGCATGATTATTAAGCACAATTTCACCACCAAATTCTCTTTACTGTAATGTGTCCAAATGCTTTACTTTAAATTTTCTATTATTCTAAATTGTTGCCATATTTTACTGTATTATGCCACAAGTGCTGGAATACATTATGTATTAATAATAATATTAATAATATATATATATATATATATATATATATATATATATATGTGTGTGTGTGTGTGTGTGTGTATAAACAATTTAAATATAAATCTAAATATTTAAATTTTATTATATTTAAAAAATAATATATCTTTATATTTAATATACTTTTACTATATATATATATATATATATATATATAAATATATATATATATATTATTTGGCAAGACTTTCGCTACAAGCATGTGAAAAAACGAGCCGCTCAGTTTCGCTCCCCTAGTGACGTAGGAAGGGGATCTTATTATAATATTACCGCCCCTTAATCTGCACGTTTCCACCCACGGTGCCACCATTTTGTTTTCGCAAGCGAAAACGTTGTACCAGTTCTAATGCCATGGAAAAAATTTGAGCAAAGCATGCTAACTGTTCTGTCGTTGGCTGCACAGATGAGCACAGAAAACTATTTAACTTGGATAGCCTGCAAGTTGACCCTGGCAAGCTCGATTGCTAAAAAAGGAGCATTTCCGTCCAAGCGATATTTTGGAAAAAATATTAGACCATTCACAGCATTTGAAAGCAATCATAAACGTTAGCCTGGTGTGTATGGCTCTGTTTGGCAAACAGGTACACTGTATAGTGGGCATCTATACGGGTTTTGCACAAAAGATTAACATGACGGCACATGCTAGTCGATGAGCTGAATCAACTCCACAGCAACTACATAAATTTATCCACTAACCATTCAGAAACGTCCAGTTTCATTCTAAAAGTTGTAACTACTTCCTGAGTCTCTCCATCAGTGTCGACTCCGGTTTGAACAATGTAAGGTTGAACACCGTTACTGACAATCCTCATTTTGGCTGCGTGAGATTCTCCAGCTTTGTTGTTGTTGAGCAACCTGAAGCGTGAGCTGTTAAAGCTCCGCCCTCTTCTGGAAAGGGGGCCGGGAGCAGCAGCTCATTTGCATTTAAAGGGACACACACAAAAACGGCGTGTTTTTGCTCACACCCAAATAGGGGCAAATTTGACAAGCTATAATAAATGATCTGTGGGGTATTTTGAGCTGAAACTTCACAGACACATTCTGGGGACACCAGAGACTTATATTACATCTTGTAGAAGGGGCAGTATAGGTCCCCTTTAAAGTCATTAAAACCCCAGGAAAATGTGCCTGAATATATTGTCACAGTGCAAAAAAAATAGTAATGTCCTAAAAACAGGTTTCATTGTCTTTAATAAAAATATGATTTTGTTAAAAATGACCCGTATATGTCCTTGTCAGGCCTCATCAGATTCTGTGCTTTAAGATGTGAGATATGGAGCTCAGCTGATGCAGGATTTTTGCTGCCTGATGCGTCTTTCTCTCTAAGCCAGTATTACAGCTAAAAATACCACCTGCTGTGATTCTGCTCACCCTGCTGCTTCAGTGTCAGTGTGTGTGTGTGTGTGTGTCTGCGCACGTATGTATGTATGTGTGTTTTAACTGCTGTTATCTAAACTTGTTTTGTCAGCTGAGGCTAATTTTCATGTGCATGTGAATGATAACCACAAGCAATGTTTTGTTTAGTAATGTTTATTGCAGGCGTGCATGTGGTTAGTGTAATTTGTTGTAGTGCACAGATCCCCTGGAAACACAGTGTAATGTACTGGAAGACTCACTCGCCTCTCAGAGATGCAGTATTTCACCATTTCAAATACGCACATGACTGAAGGGAAGCTATCAACAAAAAATATTTAATCATGCACAGGAATGCAATTTTAAATTTGCTTGAATAATTTTTCTATATATTTTATTAATTTAATACAATTATTAAATAATTGTAATAAAACATTTTTATAATTACAGTAATAGTGTTCCATCATAAAAGTCAACATACAAACCCGATTCCAAAAAAGTTGGGACACTGTACAAATTGTGAATAAAAAAGGAATGCAATGATGTGGAAGTTTCAAATTTCAATATTTTATTCAGAATACAACATAGATGACATATCAAATGTTTAAACTGAGAAAATGTATCATTTTAAGGGAAAAATAAGTTGATTTTAAATTTCATGGCATCAACACATCTCAAAAAAGTTGGGACAAGGCCATGTTTACCACTGTGTGGCATCCCCTCTTCTTTTTATAACAGTCTGCAAACGTCTGGGGACTGAGGAGACAAGTTGCTCAAGTTTAGGAATAGGAATGTTGTCCCATTCTTGTCTAACACAGGCTTCTAGTTGCTCAACTGTCTTAGGTCTTCTTTGTCGCATCTTCCTCTTTATGATGCGCCAAATGTTTTCTATGGGTGAAAGATCTGGACTGCAGGCTGGCCATTTCAGTACCCGGATCCTTCTTCTACGCAGCCATGATGTTGTAATTGATGCAGTATGTGGTCTGGCATTGTCATGTTGGAAAATGCAAGGTCTTCCCTGAAAGAGATGACGTCTGGATGGGAGCATATGTTGTTCTAGAACTTGGATATACCTTTCAGCATTGATGGTGCCTTTCCAGATGTGTAAGCTGCCCATGCCACACGCACTCATGCAACCCCATACCATCAGAGATGCAGGCTTCTGAATTGAGTGCTGATAACAACTTGCGTTGTCCTTGTCCTCTTTAGTCCGGATGACATGGCGTCCCAGTTTTCCAGAAAGAACTTCAAATTTTGATTCATCTGACCACAGAACAGTTTTTCACTTTGCCACAGTCCATTTTAAATGAGCCTTGGCCCAGAGAAAACGCCTGCGCTTCTGGATCACGTTTAGATATGACTTCTTTTTTGACCTATAGAGTTTAGCCGGCAACGGCGAATGGCACGGTGGATTGTGTTCACCGACAATGTTTTCTGGAAGTATTCCTGAGCCCATGTTGTGATTTCCATTACAGTAGCATTCCTGTATGTGATGCAGTGCCGTCTAAGGGCCCGAAGATCACGGGCATCCAGTATGGTTTTCCGGCCGTGACCCTTACGCACAGAGATTGTTCCAGATTCTCTGAATCTTTGGATGATATTATGCACTATAGATGATGATAACTTCAAACTCTTTGCAGTTTTTCTCTGAGAAACTCCTTTCTGACATTGCTCCACTATTTTTCGCCGCAGCATTGGGGGAATTGGTGATCCTCTGCCCATCTTGACTTCTGAGAGACACTGCCACTCTGAGAGGCTCTTTTTATACCCAATTATGTTGCCAATTGACCTAATAAGTTGCAAATTGGTCCTCCAGCTGTTCCTTATATGTACATTTAACGTTTCCGGCCTTTTATTGCTACCTGTCCCAACTTTTTTGGAATGTGTAGCTTTCATGAAATCCAAAATGAGCCAATATTTGACATGACATTTCAAAATGTCTCACTTTCAACATTTGATATGTTATCTATATTCTATTGTGAATAAAATATAAGTTTATGAGATTTGTAAATTATTGCATTCCTTTTTTATTCACAATTTGTACAGTGTCCCAACTTTTTTGGAATTGGGTTTGTATAATAATGCATTTATGCACTTATTTACTTTAATAATAATAATGCACATTCCTGCTCTTATTGTGCACAATGCATCACTCCATGTTATTAAATGTTTATTTTAAAGTACTCCTATTATGCTATTTTAAAGGTTCCTCTTTTTTCCTACAATAGGTTTACATGCATCCAAGGTCAAAAAACACATTAATTTTCTCATGACATACATTGCAGCATCACCTTATTTCTCAAAGAGTCTGAAAACGGTTCGTTCGAAGATTGTCTCTTTAAACCCCTCCTATCTCAGAGCCTACTGTGCTCTGATTAGTCAGATGGCCCAGTCTGTTGTAATTGGCCGACTGCTTACAATGCGTGTCGGAACCGAAACTCCCATTACCATATCTGTTGACTTGTTTTGGCAGTTCAGAATTCATTCTTTTAGGAGACAATAACTTTGTTTGTTGTGCACTTTGATCTTTATATCTTTGCAGACCTTTTACCTTCACAAACAGCTATATTACACACTGCATAAAAGGGAATATTAGAAAAAGCATAATAGTTTGTTTTCATTATTTTAATCAAAATTTAGTTTAACTGATGCTCAACATATGAAATATCTTTACCTTTTTTAAGCTAATATCACACAACTCCTCTCCTCCAGTCACCTGACCCCACACCCCTATCCAATCAATTACCATCTAGTATGAAATCAGCTGTTGCAATCAAAGCATTAAAATCAATTATGCAATCACAAGCTTGTGTTTATGATCATTTTGCGATGTCATCAAACATGGCTCATCCAGAGTGCTAATGAAGCATTATTTCTGTTACCTGCTCAGGTGTTCCTGCAGTTGGTCTAGTCTGTGCTCCACTTCTCCATACGTGATGTCACCGTCCAGATCATCAACTTCAGCGCCAGCCTGTTCCTGTGCAGCCATGTCCATGTCCGCTTTGACGCTGTCAGCTAACCACCCATCAGTCTGGATATCTAAAACAGGTATTTATTTAATACACAAACATGCATTTGTGCTCACATTCGAGTGTTGCTACATAATTGTTCATTTTTCACTATAAACGTGTACATTTAAATGTTAAAATATTAAAAGTATAGTAAGTATAAAGTATGTTAAACCCGTAAAGTGTGACATATGAAATAATAGTCCATTAAAATTGATCTAAAAAAGGTTGTATAACAGTACAGCACACTACTACTTACATAAAATGCATATAAATATCAGTCGTCACTCTATATCTGCCAATAATATGTCTTAGTAGGATGATATTTAAATGCTTCATTTTATGATCAAAGCTCTGAAGTTTTAAAACATAAAATGCAATACAATGATGATTGAGAGATGAACAAATAAATGTTCTTCAAAAGCCTGATGATCATATTTGATACTCACATTTTAACGTGATTTTTCTAAAAAATGATGTATGGATAATCACCCCACAAACAAAGGAAAAATACCACATACAGAGATTTACTGTATTTTTAAATATTGCTGTAATGGCCTTTTTTGGTGCCATTCCATCATGTTTTTTAAATTTTCCTCAATTCTTACATTTGGATTGACAGGATTTCCCTTCCACCATGTCTACAACGGCACAACAGTTTGAATCTGTCTACATTGGACCCATAACGTGACTGTTGCAAAATGCAAATCCATTTGTCCATGTCAGAAATAGCACGAGCGCTTGGAGTACAATACGTCAGAATTATAACAGGACATCAATTTACTGTTTGGGATTTGTTGTGTGGCATCCAGTGTTGCCAGTAAGTTACTGTAAAAACCCTCCTGAAATGTGTAACAGTTTGGTTCCCAATAGGATTTTTCTAACGGGATTTTGGATTATTGCAGAAAATAAGATCTGCGACCAACAAAAGTTTATGATTCTTACACGTTTTGTTCATCATGATAACCTTCACAAATTCACACAACTTTCATGAATTTTGAAGCCTAAATACAATCACCAGAAGGCTATAAATGTCCTACACCATAGTCACATGACTTCTGGCTTCATGCAACAACTCTCTCAGTCTTTATTTAAAAAACATTTTCCCTTAAAGTTTGAGTTAGAATAGTTAGAAAGTGCATGATCATAAGCACAACGAGGCTGTAAAAGTGGACTAGTGAGTAGATGAGTTTATCTGTTCAGCCTGATGATGTTTAATGTTCCCGACAATCTCTGTAGTCCCATTTAGACACTTAGCAAATGGGTTTTTCAAGACACGTAAAAGCTTTTAAAAATCACAATGGGCTATTACTGCTGATAATAAAACGTGAAAATATCTTGAGCTTGTGTTCAAAACAGACCTTATTTCAGGCATTTAACCAAAAACCCATTCAAAAAACCTATTGACTTTGGGAAGATGGAATGGGAAGTGCTAAAATGCTCATTTCCCAGTTTTGGTCTACAAAAATGCGTCATCCTTGCAGAACTCTGTTTGACTAGAATTTGCATCGAAATACTATAGTTTCATTGGACACATGACCTTTGACATCAACAACAAAACAGATGGGATGTGCTTTCTCCTCCTTTTGAAAAGTTGTTATATTTACTATGTATGATTATAATATTAGTTGCATTTGTGATTCCCCGAACACACATGCACCACAAAGTCCTGTGCAGAATGATGTTGTACAGGAAGAAACTGAGAAATTGCGTCTCAGGTGCGTGTATAGGGCTGCTGTCTCTGTGTTAGCACTTGTATTGGTGTTATATTGCTGTGACTTTCCTGTCAGTGAGACTCAGGACTAATAGAAACACTAAAGCCAATGGTTATCTCTCACAGACACCTGCTCCACGCTGATCAGAACGGCTGCCTCTGCGCAAGATGCCAATTTATGTCTGATCACAGACTGTGGAGGAACCAGACATGAGCAGTGTAGTGAAATTAGATTCCTCCAGGACAGATTCACCCTCATGGATGGACAGAGACTGAGAAGACACCTGAACATGTTCACCGGGTGAGGTTTCTCTTTAAAAGCACCATGAAAATTGCAGATTTCCTGCTGAAACCGGAAATGGGGCATATTGAAGCCTTGAAGCTGAGCAGTATTAAAGGGGTGGTTGATTATGATTTCACTTTTTTAACTTTAGTTAGTGTGCAATGTTGCTGTTTGAGCATAAACAACATCTGCAAAGTTACGACATTCAAAGTTCAATGCAAAGGCAGATATTTTATTTTACAGAAATCGCTTTTTAAGAACTACAACAAACAGCTGGTAGGGACTACAACGAGCTTCTTCCAGGGTTAGTGACATCACTAACCCTAAAATTTACATAAACTCCACCCCCGAGAACACACAACAAAGGGGGTGAGGCCATGTTTAGTTAATCAACTCCACAGCAACTACATACATTTATCCACTAACCATTTAGAAACATCCAGTTTCATTCTAAAAGTTGTAACTTGTTCCTGAGTCTCTCCATCAGTGTCGACTCCGGTTTGAACAATGTAAGGCTGAACACCGTTACTGACAATCCTCATTTTGGCTGCGTGAGATTCTCCAGCTTTGTTGTTGTTGAGCAACTGAAGCGTGAGCTGTTAAAGCTCCGCCTTCTTCTGGAAAGGGGGCCGGGAGCAGCAGCTCATTTGCATTTAAAGGGACACACACAAAACAAGCAAAAACAAAATAATAAAAGATCTGTGGTAAATAAATGATCTTGTAAAAAGGGGCATTATAGGTCCCCCATATTTTTGGTTTATTACCCTGGAATAGACATTTAAATCTGCTAAATGTTAATTTTTTAAGCATATATATGAGCTCAAAATGTCAAAAGCACCATAGGGTTTTACTAAGAGTGCATCAGTGTTATTTTAGTATCATTGAGATACTATTATAGTTTTTATTAATATTTTGAATCTGTTTTTATTTTTATATTTTCTGTTTTAATTTTAATTTTACTTAAAGCTTCAGTAATTTTGTAGTGTTTTTGTCATTTTTATTAGATTTAGTTGTTTTTGTTTCATTTATAAAGATGTCTATATAGTTTTTATTCATTTTTAGTTACTTAAGTACACCAAGTTAAAGGGGTCATATAACGCCAGTTTTACAAGATGTAATATAAGTCTCTGTGAAGTTAGTATGTGAAGTTTTAGCTCAAAATACCCCACAGATCAATTATTATAGCATGTTAAATTTGTCACTTTTTGAGGGTGAGCAAAAACACTCAGTTTTAGTGTGTGTCCCTTTAAATGCAAATGAGCTGCTGCTCCCAAGAAGAGGGCAGAGTTTCAAGAGCTCCTGTTAGCAGCGCGATTACCTCACGCAGACTCACTGAAAATGTCAGAAACCATTTAGCCTTTTATGTTCAAACCGGAGTCGGACACTGATGGAGAGACTCAAGAAGAAGTGACAACATGTGGAATGCAACAGGACGTTTCTGAATGGTTAGTTTATGAATTTACGTAGCTGATGTGGAGTTAGCTATCTTCAAGTCATTGATTAGCATATTCTGTCATGATAATCTATAAATCGCTCGTGTGGGAACTGTTGTAAGATCCTGCAGAGCCAGAGAATATATGCTGCATGAAGAGAGAACAGGTATAGTTTAGTTTAATTACGGTTATAACTTATGTTGTCATCTTGCTTTTATGACATGCTATTGCATTTGTGTTACGTACTGTATTGCAATAACATGGCCTCACCCCCTTTGTTGCGTGTTCTCGGGGGCGGGATTTATGTAAATTTCAGGGTTAGTAATGTCAGAAACCGGGAAGAAGCTCGTTGTAGTCCCTACCAGCCGTTTGTTGTAGTCCTTAAACAGAGAATTATTTAAAAGAAAATATCTCCCTTTGCATTGAACTTTGAGCGTTGTAACTTTGCAGATGTTGTTTATGCTCAAACAGCAACATTACACACTAACTAAAGTTCATAATCATAATCAATGACCCCTTTAAACTAAATGAAAATGAGAAACGTAGTCTTGAAATAAAATAAGTTTACATTTTTTATATTTTATTTCAGTTATTTTAGTAAGGAAAATGTTTTTTATGGTTTTATTTTTTGTTAACTAAAATGACAAGCATCAGCTTTAAATCATCAGGCAAACTTGCATGACCTCTAATATGTAATTCTTTAGTGGTCAAATTTTAGATGTATACAACTAGGGATGCACCGATATGAAAATTTGGCCGATACCGATAACCGATAATTCTTTAAATTTGAAAGCCAATAACCGATATATTAGCCAATGGACCGCATTTATAAACATTTTATTGTGCTTTTTAGAGCTTGAAAGTCTCATTCTTCATACATACTGTATGGAAAAGAGGGTCCTGAGGTTGGAAGGTAAATGATTACAGAACTATTACATGAACTATTGCTTTAATATTTCATGATAATCGTGTTCAGTTTAGTGTGTGTGTGTGTGTACACGTGGAGGTCATATTCCAATGGCAATCCCCCTCTCTAGTGGTTGGTGTGCATTAGCTTGCTTGGCTGTAGCGCAGGAGGGAACATTGTGTACTCGTTGAGGAGAGTTAGGGAATAGATGCCCAGCGGATTTTCCTAAAGCCTGTAAAACGGGCCGCACTGTGCCTTAAGCTCCTGAAAGACCCTGTTTTACCGTGGCATCTACTTCTCTCTCTCTCTCTCGCTCATCATGCTGCTTTATCTTGGATTTAGGAACAGACTGATTCGATCAATACTTTTTTTTTGTGTCTGAGCTCTGCTTTCCTTTTATACCCTGTCGAGCAGTGTTTTAAGGACTAACAATGTCTAAAAAGTTTTAAGGATGAATGTACAATGGTTTGTTTTGTTTTGAAGTCATCCATCAAGCTAAAAGCCTGTTTTATCTTCGCTGAAAGCACAGAATATAAAGAGCATTTTAAAAATTTGTGAAGGTCAACATACTTTTTTTTACATACTATGCTTTGGCAGAGATAGTTCTTGAAGGATTATGATAATATAAGAAGCCACTGACAAGTGTAAATAATTCAGTGTTTCCTTCATTTAAAGGTTTTTAATTTGACTATTAATGTTGCCATCATGGTATACGCATAATATAAATTATCAACTAAATATTTAGAAACAAAGATATAAAATACACAATTAAATTACTAATTAAAAGAAGAAAAAAACTATGGTAGTATTATTAGCTATTATTATTATTAGAAAATATTCTTTCTTATTATGCATGTGTGGATTATGTTGAATGTGATGATTTTGTGAGAAATGTTAAATTATTATTTAATGCTATAATAGATTACTATTGTCATGGACATTTCTATATTCTGTAATGTTTGTAGGGTTTTGGACTATATCAGCATAAATCCTTATCAATCCTTATTACTTTAGGGACAAACTAATAAAACATTTTATATAAAAAAGTAATGAATTTTATTAAGAAAAATAATTCAAAACTTATTAGAGCTAATAAACAACAACAACAAAAAAAATCATTACTGCTTCTCTTCAATGATAACTGCAAGTAAATTTGACACATTTATGCCAAACAATTATAAGGATTTATGCGGAAATTGAAACCTAGAGTGTTTCCAAAACTTTGGAGGACTGTGGTTTTTCTAGTTATGCTCTATAATATTTCATTAGCTATCATAACTATTTCAATCTTTAACTTTACAAACTACTTCAAAAATGTTTTGGCGAGGCTTTCTCAAGCCAACATAAAGTTTGTCTAGACAAACATTCTATCTAAATTTAGTGTACAGAAAAGTGCTATATAAATTTATAAAATATGTCATTTTATTATTATTGGTGTGTTTCCAAACTTTTGGAGGGTTTTGCAACAGGTTCACAAATCAGTCTCAGATTTATTGGTCTGAATTAATATGATTTTTTAAAAATCCTCATTAAGAGATTTGTAATGTAATGTCATTCACTCACATTTCATATTGGAAATCTGTTCCTGTGAATAAAATACATTTGTGATAGCTAAGGGAACTTTAGCTTCTGTTTGATCAAGTCTCTGAGTTGTTGAGATGTCCGAGTCAGGATCCAAGAGATCGACCGAAACCTTTATTAGGCAAAATGGGCTGTTGGGAACAGACAGGAGAGCGATGTCTGCCAAACAGACCATATAATGAACACAGTGTTCTCCTAGACGGCCGGAAACAACTTCATTTCGGTCATTGTTTTTGACTGACTTTGACATTTGCCTCTAATTCCCAGCCATGTGCATCTGACCATATCAGGCAGCTTTTAGAATTTCACCATAAAAGCTAAATTAGCTATAATATGAAAGTAGAATTTTCAGTTAAAAATGACCTATTATGCTTTTTTCCATGTTCATCTTTCTTTAGTGTGTAATGTTGCCGTTTGAACATGAAAATGGTCTACAAAGTTTCAAAGTCCCTCCAGCGGGAGTTATTCTCTATATCAGTGTCACTGTTTCTGAACTCCCTGAAACGCCTCCATTGTAGTCTTGAGTTTCTTCCGGGAACAAACACATCACAGTATTTCTCATTTAAGTAATTCATATGCAGAATAAAGGGGCGGGGCCTGGTTGAGTTAGTTAGTAGTGAGTTGAAACTCGTGGTTATGGTAAGAGGCAGGACATTTCCCAAACACGCTCAAAGCGCTTGACCAATCACAACACACTGATCCAGCGGACCAATCAGAGCACAGGAACTAAACAGAGCGTTACTGACAGACTGGGAAGAGAGGAGCTGCAACAATGGAGAATATGAGGAAAATAATGTGTTTTTTGAGGAACATTCCAGGATTTTTCTCCATATAGTGGACTTCACTGGGGTTCAACGGGTTGAAGGTCCAAATGTCAGTTTCAGTGCAGCTTCAAAGAGCTCTACATGATCCCAGACGAGGAATAAGAGTCTTATCTAGAGAAACGAAAAAAGTATATACTTTTTAATCATGCTCTGCGATGCGCCACACATTACGTAATCACGTTGGAAAGGTCACACGTGATGTAGGCGGAAGTACCGCGGTAGGGTGAAAAACTCCGTTGTTTTACCTTTTTTTGTAAAGGCCATTTGACTTAGTCTTTGCGCATTCGCTTTGTAAACACTGGATCGGTACTTCCACCTATGTCACTCGTGACCTTTCCAACGTGATCAAGTAATGCGTGGCGCATCGCAGAGCAATGAAAGACGAGCATTTGTGGTTAAAAACTATATAATTTTTTATTTTTTTTAGAAAATGACAGATCATTTCACTAGATAAGACTCTTATTCCTCGTCTGGGATCATGTAGAGCTCTTTGAAGCTGCACTGAAACTGACATTTGGACCTTCAACCCGTTAAACCCGTTGAAGTCCACTATATGGAGAAAAATGTTTTCCTCAAAAACCTTAATTTTTTTTTGACTGAAAGACATCTTGGATGACAAAGGGGGTGAGTAAATTATCAGGAAATTTTAATTCTGAAGTGAACGAATCCTTTAAGATAAAACTAAAAGCACTGTGTTAGTTGCGGTGGTTTACTTACTATAAATAAAGAAACTTCAAAAGACTTTAATGTTTATTGTGATGTCGTTTTAAATTATGCATCATTGTTCTGTTTAGGATGAATTAGAATGCATTTTATATAAGTGACTTTATCAGCCAAAATTTTCATATCGGTGCCCTAGTTGTATAAAACTAGGTATGCACCGATATGAAAATTTTATCCGATACCGATAACCGATTATTCTTTATTACATATTAGAGGGCATGCGAGTTTCCCTGGTGATTTAAAAAACCTTTGAATTCATCGCTTCAGGTTTGAGACACAACAGAAATGGACAACAAGGACACATGGTTAGGACATGGTGTTAAGATGAAATACCACAAAAACCTCACCATCAAATGTCTTTTTTTCGGCGTCTTCGGTGGGAGGACTGCAGCCCGGTGTGGAAGGGTAGCTCTGAACAGATGGATACTCTATTATTGCTGCTCCCAGAAGCCTCTGCTGTTCCTCTCTGGAGGTGTGACGGTCCTCTGAGCTTCTCTTAGAGCTGAGACGAGACTCTCGCCGCTCCGTCCTGCACTCGCTGTCCGCTTCTTTGAGGCTTCCTCCTACGGGGCGATCGGTAAGGGTTACAAAACGTGTTCGAGATCAGACCCGATGAAAAACAACACTGTCTGAACATGTTTTTAGGCAGAAAGAGCTCTGTGTACAGAGTACACTGAAAAAAAATTATACTTTGAACCAACTTTAAGAAAATAGCTAATTATAGCTAATTTAGCTTCTGTTAATAATTATTTTGACCAACATTTTGGCTAAAGAAAATATATTAAGTATGGTCTTTATAATAAATAATCTTTTTACTTTGTATGAATGTTTAATATTAAATGAAAATGTACCAAACCATAAATATAATTTGACAAAAACCAATGCATTTTTTTAGTAACACTTTACAATAAGGTTCATCTTTGTTAATGTTAGTTAATAAAAATACAATTCTTCATTGTTTATGTTTGTTCACAGTGCATTAACTAATGTTACCAGATACAACTTTTGATTTTAAAAATGTTTTAGTAAATATTGAAATTAACATTAAGATTAACTAATGCTGTAGAAATATTGTTCATTGTTTACTAGAGTAATTAACAAATGAAACCGTATTGTAAAGTGTTACCATTTTCTTCCCATAGAAGCCTGTTATAAAGAAATAAGTTAAAGCAACAATGTAGTCGCACAGAATTTCTCTCAACCCTTGATCATAATTCATAACCACTGTCTACAAGCGTAAGGGTGATGACATAATCATTGTTAAACATTACAGAAATGTTCTTTTCACCGGTCATGTTTTATTATAGTATGCAAGATGTAAGATTATGGGCTCATCTATAGAGAGCTTTTATAATCAGTGAGGTGCAAAAACAAAATGGTCTCTCCAGTCAGTGTCTCAGTACATTAAGCAGCGTTAAGCTGTTTCCTTGTAATAGGGGTCAATGAGGTCAAAAACTCTTCACATTAAAAAATATTGTCTTTCTCCTTGGACTACGGAGTAGATCATTTTTATGAGCATAAATTCAGTTCTCCCTGGTCATTGAAGTTGTGCATTTAGGCCACGGTAAGTGTTTTAAAATGTCCCAACAGTGTTTTAAAGGGATAGTTCACCCCAAAATAAACATTCTGTCATTAACTGACCCTTCGCAAAGAGCCGCCCCCCTTAGTTACTGTTGCTTTGTCGACAAGCCATGGCGCTGTCACGCCACACAGAGTGAAAAATACATTGCGGAGCAAAGAGGACACTGACGACACATCGACAGACAAGACAGAGCAGGTTACTTATGATATTAAACAAAGTCCCAGCTTTCAAACTGTGTAATTTTTTAAGAAATTCAAATAATACAAACCGATTTGTGGCTCTTTAATGTGTCGTGACAGATTGCTGTAGCGCCTCAGCTAGTTAATTTATAGCATCAAATAAACATGAATGAACATGAGAAGGAATGTTGTTTCAAACGCGGAAAGACGTCAGTACACACCTTTTTTCAAGTTCAAGTCCACCGAGGTTAATCTTCCAACTCCTGACTGCTTTGTCGGACAAAATGGCAGATTCGCCGTTATGACTGGTTAGATTGCTTGTCAATCAAACTCCCGGTGAAGGATCAATTACTCACCCTCGTGTCGTTCCAAACCTGCAAGATTTTTGTTAATCTTTGGAACACAGATGAAGATCTTTTTGATGAAATCGGAGAGCTTTCTGTCCTTCCACTGACAGCCTACGCAACTACCACTTTCAAGCCCCACAAAGGTAGTAAAAACATCATTATATGTATTTTTCAAAATATATATAATAAATCATTATTATGAGTAATTAATGACAGAATTTAAATTTTTGGGTGAACTATCCCTTTAAGAGCTCACCAAAGATATAGATGTTCATCAACAAATTTAATTTATGTCTTTTAGTTTGTAAAGTTTGTTCGCCATTTTTGAAGAGTGCACATGTGTGTACGAGCTCTAGTACGTAAGGGCTATGATTAAATCTGGAAATAAAGCAAAATAACTGAGAAAAAAAAAATAGTTCTCAGATGTCACATCCATAATTTACAGCAAAAATCTGGCATTAATTAAAGGGACATTAATAATCATTCTAAAAGTTGTAACTTCTTCCTGAGTCTCAGTGTCGACTCCGGTTTGAACAATGTAAGACTGAACACCGTTACTGACAATCCTAATTTTGGCTGCGTGAGATTCTCCAGCTTTGTTGTTGTTGAGCAACTGAAGCACGAGCTGTTAAAGCTCCGCCCTCTTCTGGAAAGGGGGCTGGGAGCAGCAGCTCATTTGCATTTAAAGGGACACACACAAAAACGGCGTGTTTTTGCTCACACCCAAATAGGGGCAAATTTGACAAGCTATAATAAATGATCTGTGGGGGATTTTGAGCTGAAACTTCAGACACATTCTGGGGATTCCAGAGACTTTTATTACATCTTGTGAAAAGGGGCATTATAGGTCCCCTTTAAATCTCAAGGAAACGACGAATTTGCAACATTACGGTTTTGGGAAACTATCGTGACTAGCTAGTTGATTTCTTTAAGGATGCATTGTACTATGGTAGTGAAGCAGCGAGCTACGTCTTTGTACAGGAAACACACCCCTAAACTTATCCATTTTATGCCTAAGTTCCTGCAACAGTGGCATGGTGTAATGTAATCAGTCGTTCATATTCACCTTTTGATGGTTTACGTTTAAAGGAGATCTTCCTTCGGCTCTTCGTGTCCTCTCCGTCTGAATCACTGGCATGTGAATAAGTGCTCTGAAGAGAAGGAGCCCAACAACAACAACAACACACAATAATAATCTCAGGTGACTGATAAATGCTTTATTTTAATCTGTTTTGTATATTATTTCTTGCTTTTGATGGGAAGTACCTTTGAATTCTCGTCCCGCAGGTTAAAGGTCAGCTCCAGATTGGTGAGGAAATAGTCTGCGAACTCTGGATACATGTCCAGAACCTCCAGCAGCTCTTCTCTCTGGATGGTGTGCAGGTCGCAGTAGCTGAGCGCTCTGACGTCTGCATTCGATTTCCCAGGCTTAGCGTACAGGTGGATCATCTCTCCAAATATATCATTCTTGCCTGGAGAACAAAGGACACATTCAGGTTAGGTATTTATTTTTATTTGCACATCTGTGTCACAGAAGACGTATCACACTGTGCCTCCTTAGAGATCTATCTGTATGCATGTGGTAGCATGTGTCTGCATGGGATTTCAGATGTTGATTGTGTCTTTATAAGTGTGTTCTGGGCAAGCAAGGTCAGTTTAGGTCAGAATGCATGCGGATTATCAGCGCACGCTCTATCTGCGGGGATTATAAATCGGATGATGTCAGGTATATGTTGTTTTATTTTACCCTCGACCTCTCGTTGAATAACAACTGTTTGTTCTTTTGCCTTTCTTTAAAGGTCACAGAATACAGGATTTGAACTGCTCTTTTGCATTAAAATATGGTTTAAAGTGCCCCTATTATGCTATTTTAAAGGCTCCTGATTGTGTTTTGGAGGTCTCGTACAACAGGTTTACATTCATCCAAAGTCAGAAAGCACTTTTCTCATAACATATATTGCAGCATCACCTCTTTTCTCACAGTGTCTGAAACATTCGATAAAGGATTTGGTCTCTCTAAACCCCTCCTTTCTGAGAGCCTGCTCTGCTCTGATTGGACAGATGGCCCAGTCTGTTGTGATTGATCGACCGCTTACAGCACACATCAGAAACGAAACGCCCATTACCATATCTGAATTTCAGCTCTGGATCTTCCTCAGCAATTGATACACAGTGATAATAACAGTAACAATGGCATCGTTTTTTCCGTATAAATTCAAGCGCGAGTCTCATCCTTTTGGAAGTGGATTCACAGCACAGAAAACAGCATCTTCTCGACATGTCGACAACACGAACCAAACTCTTCCAGTCAGCAACAACTACAGAGTTTGAGGGCGGGGCAAAGTAGATGATGTTTGCCAGCAGCCAATGAGGACCATAGTCTGGCATTATGCAAATTTGTTACAAACTTAGATAGTCTTTCTACTTCAATATTTAATTCAATGTGTTACTCGCTTTTTCTTTGTAATTGTGCAATTTTTTGAGTGAAATTTTTGGAAAAACAAATTATTTTCAGTGTATACTGTGTAGTTTTGCTTTTGTAAACATTTTACTTTATTATTAAGAAATTGTAAGGATAAAGTCTGGCTCACAGTGGGACATTTTAAGAGAGGGCATCACTATAATATTCCAACTGGTCTTCTTTCTTTCTTTCTTCTATTTGCATTCTGAATTGTAATTGGTCATGCCTTCCTTGCATATAATTAATCATTTATAGCCACCTCATGTATTATTACACTATTGATTCTTGTGTGCAGCTGAAAACAAGACGTGTGCTGAGTGATATGACAGCTGTGATGCAGCATTTCATTATTGCAGAACCTAAGAATTTTATAAAACATAAGAGACAATGAAAAACCTAAACTTACACTATAATTTTCAAAAGTTTGGGATCGGTAAGATTTTTAAATGTTTTTAGAGTCTCTTCTGCTCTTCAAGGCTGCATTTATTTGATCAAAAACAGTAAAATCTGTAATATTGTGAAATATTATTACAATTTAAAATAACTGTTTTATTTGAAAATATTGTAAAATGTTATTTATTCTGATGATGGAAAGCTGAATTATTAGCATCATTACTCCAGTCTTCAGTGTCACATGATCCTTCAGAAATTATTCTAATATGAAACATTTATGATTATTATCAATGTTCAAAACAGTTTTTGCTGCTTCATATTTTTGTGGAAACCATGATATATTTTTTCAGGATTCTTTAATGAATACAAAGTTTAAAACAGCATTTATTTGAATTACAAACCTTTGTAACTATCAATGACTTTACTGTCGCTTTTGATCAATTTAATACATTCTTGCTGAAAAAACAAACAAACAAACAAAAAAAAACTTTTGTATCTCAGCCTTTACCTTTACAAGCACTGCTCTTCCTTTAGGAAGTGCAAATTTAGTTCATTTTAATTATACATTTTCCCTTACCATTGTCTCTTATGTTTTATAAAATGGCAAAAATGCCACCACAGTACTGCGCCAAAGTCCATTCAAGTTATAGTTTATCTCAAAAATCAGCGGGTTCTCAGCTGGGCCGCTTTCCGGGTAAATGTCAGGCCCACCGAGTGATTCTGCTTTAAGTAAGAGAGACGTGACTGAGCTGCAGGTGACATTAAACTCAACTGGCTAAAATGCCTGACACAGATGTTCATAAGGGATCTGATACCTTTCTAAATCTCACCATAAAGCAGCAGACACAAAGCATTGTGGGCTCTTCCAGTGGGGAAGAGGAGAGATGAGAAGCACTTTCTCTTTTTAATGGATCCAAAGAACATTATTAAACGAACACTCAGGGTTCAGCACGAGTTCAGCTCTATCGACAGCATTTCAGTTTAAATAGTCACTTTGTGAGGTTTGAGAACTTTTCCCCATGGCTGTCTGCACTGTTCTTTGTTTTGACCCTATTATGTCACCGGATTAGCCAGCGAATATTCATCTGATGAAAGAGAGCTTTTAAACTGTGTTGAAGTTAAGAACACCTGTCAGACACACTATGCAAAACACCCTTTCCGGTGCACTCAGTGTCCGAATTCACTCACTCGTTTTCATTCACTCCTTCAAGTGGGCTATGTCTTTTTGAGATTTAGCAGCAGAATTTATGGTAGTACTGTCAAATTGATTTTCATCTCTCCCTTTCTAAGCAGATGGAAATATGGCTGAAAACTGCCGACCGCATTACACAGATGGGCACCGAGTGACCTGACTGGCTTTAAAGGTGCAATATGTAAGATTTTCTGTCTGCTAGAGGTCGCTAGAGGCCTATTCAAAACAAAGGCGTAGCTTGATGACGCCAAGTTTGAGCGTGGAATCTTGGAACATGTGGTCTTCACCTCACAGCCGGTGGAAAAGAATTGAGACAGGACTCGGGAAGAAATCATGTTCATGGATGTGATTATTAACGTTACTGTAGTATGAAGCAGAGCAGGACCGAGTGTTGTTGGAGCTGAACGAAGCTGCTGGAGCGATTGTGCAACACATTCCGCGAGCAGCTGAACGTTTATTATGACACAGTCGCCGGCGCTGCATCCGCTTTTCCGGTCATGAGTATGTGGTAACACGGCTCTGTTAATCATATTAGATACATTTGAGCGTGTTGAAAATGATGTTATAACGTTACTCTGTGCGTTCACTCGGCGGCTGCTGTCAGACACTTGTTACACACTGCAGTAAGATAGATCGATTTTAGAATATCATATTAAATGCTGGATGGCTTGTGTTGATAAATGGCATGCAATTCATTTTAAAACGTATTGTATGATGGAGAAAATGCTGTATTACTGTTACTAAAAATAAAGCTGCATCTGATTATGCTATGTTAGCTACTTCACAAAATAGTGTTTTTCTCTGAGGCATGGTAAAGCATGGTACTCGCAAAAAAGATCAAGAAAATTCGATTTAAACAATAAGACTAAACGTGTTGAGCTATAAAACAATAATTCGTTTTCTGTCTATAAATATATCAAAACAGTTCCCTTGTTTATTAAAACGTGTAATAAGGCATCTTTGGTGTTTCCATGGTTTCTACAAAATAAAACCGGAAACCGAGGGTAACGTGGGTATGATGCCATTGACAGGCGACTCCTCACACGTCCCGGAGCCTTGGTTAAAGCAATTTTCTCACAATTTACAAATAGTTGCAAACATTTGGGATATTGTAAGTACTCAAGTGAACAAAATATATAATACTGGCCTAGTGGTTCTTGGATATTTTACTGCAAAAGGTATTTCTTGCATGGGATACTGTATCCCACAAAGCACTGTTCTTGACTTAACCTTCCCTTTCCATTATCTGTGATTTTAACATCTCTATTTTGACACATTATTTTATTTCACTGCCAAAAGTTGACATTTTTTACACTAACTTCGCTATATGTTCAAGTAGTAAATAGAACGATTAATGGGTCAATGCACAATTTCTGAATTCAAATACTTGTGAATTTTAAGTATATAATCCATAAAAAATACAGTAAAATGTATTCCTGTGATCAAAGCTGAATTTTCAGCATCATTACTGCAGTCTTCAGTGTCACATGATCCTTCAGAAATCATTCTGATATGCTGATTTGCTGCGCAAGAAAAATTAGGGGTTTAAGCGCGTAGCACTGAAACCCTATCGTAATTGATAAAATTTCCAAGGTTCAGCATTCTCCCCTAAAAGTGATCGGGCAGACCAAACCGTAAGTCGTAGAGACTTGAAACTTTGAGGGCTGGTAGCACTCATACCATCTACAACGTCACCAAGGCTCGCCCCGATCGGTCTGATGGGGGTGCTACAGCGGTGAAAAGTATGAAATGGCTCGTAACTCCTGAACCGTTAGGCGTAGGCTCAAGTGTTTTATATCGTTGGAACCCTTGGCTCAAGACGGACAAAATGCAATGTGGATTCGCTTGTCATTCTGGGTGAAATTTTCAGGTATTTTGGATTCTACTTTTGTGAAGTAGTCTTCGTTTCGTCTGATTGTCAATAATTATCAAAAAAAGTGGAAATTCTGATTCACGTTCCTCAAGGGTCGCCAAAACGTTCAAAGTGGGTGGAGACACTTTTACTTAAATGGCTATAACTTGTGAATGGAATGAGATATATTCACCAAACTTGGCACACCTATGTAAGAGCTCAATCTTTGGTCACAGTAAAAAGGACGCGGTGACTGGCCATTTGGTGGCGCTATAACAGCAAAAAGACATGAAAATGGATATAACTACCGATCGACTTGAAAATTGGCATGCAGTGTCTTTGTCCGAGGTGCCATGACTGTCTATGAGGCCATTGGCATATCTCGAAAAACATCGGCCAGTGAATTTTGAGCAGCTATCAGACAAGATTAATGGAGGCCAGTTTGAACGAAACTCGCTGGGCATGTTCACCTCTGTAATCAATTGGTGTTTCACAAATACACACAATATTCATATCATTTGATAGATCTTTTCATACTGGAAAAACTTTGCCTCAAGAACTGCTGCTGTCAATCAAATCGTTCATTAAATATTCATGATTATGTAATAAACCTACTTTTGCAAACTATTCCCAATCGGAACCAAACCAGTGCAGTTCTCTGGACTCTACAGGTCAATAATTATCAAAAAAAAAATTTTTTTTGAACTTTACCCTTTGGATAGCTATAACAGGGTAATTTAGAAAAGGGGTGTGGCAATATACACTCAAAAGCCTATAAATCCTATAAGAGCACATGTGACATAAGACTAAAAAAGCATGCCTAATTTTTGAAGATAGGACCATAGGTGGCGCTATAATTTAAAAGCGATGAAAACCATGTTTCCTATGGTAAACTGCCTGTATTGGCTGTAAATGGTCTATGATTGAGATGGTTAAAGGCTTGCTAAATGAAACAATACCCTTTTACACATGTGCTTAAAGTGCTTGAACCCCGATAGTTGCTGCTCTCAGCGATATTTCTTATTATTATCAATGTTGAAAACAGTTGTGCCACTTCATATTTTTGTGGAAACAGTGATACATTTTCCATGATTCTTTGATCAATTTAATACATTATTGCTGAATAAAAGTATTAATTTCTTATATAAAAACCTTTGAACGGTAGTGCATATATGTGTGCATCTCATGTGTTTTAATTAAATTGTATAACTCTATATCAGCCATCATCTAGTTATCAATATTAGCATCTGCCATTAAAAAAAATAACTCATTTGTCAACCACTACTAATCTAGTATTCCATTCAGACAGGATCTACAGTTATTTCCCTTTGTTCTTTCCCTCACACCTTCTCTAATGTGCACTTGCATTCTATAGGCCGTTAGCTATAAAAAGCCCAGTGCAGCTCTCTCTCTCTCTCTCTCCTGTGCTTTGAAGATGCCAAACACAGCTAGCAGGATCCACTTAATAGAAATGTCAGAAGCCTCTTCTTATCAGACACGGTTCCAGGCACAGAATGGAACACAATGCAAAAACCCTGAAAAGGAAAGACAGGCTTGTTTCGAGAATATGCTCATCTGTTTGACATTTTCTGAGAGAACAATAATGGATACGTTTCACTCTGCCTTTTGATTTGGAGACAGAGCAAACTGCACCCTGGGCACCTGGGCTCTCTGCTGCTGTGTTTAAGCATGTAAGGACAATGGCACATCTACCCACTGGGAGATACAGCGTGTGCCTTCTCTCGCTCTCGTTGCTAACCGCCACGTCGGTAAACAACATGCCTAGGCAGAAAGTCCTCCACAGGACGCGGCTGTGACGCGGTAATATCTGCAGGCCGCTTTTAGCAAGCGCACACACAACTCAAGATACTAAACATTCAGCAGCCATCGATCACAAGAGCACAGTGAGAAATAATGAGACAATGAAATATATTCTTATGCAAGACTTTAAAAATAGTCTACCTCTGATTAAAATAGTCATTTATAAGTAAAAAAGTGATTTCTTAATTAAATATCTAGAGCAGGGATATTCAATTAAAGCTCCAAGAGGTCTAATCTCAAAATTTCCTTCTAACTAACATTCAAAAGTTTGGGGGTCAGTAAGTTTTTTTTTTTTGTAAAGAAATTAATGCTTTTATTCAGCAATTATGCATTAAATTAATCAATAGCGACAGTAAAGCATTTATAATGTTCTAAAAGATTTTAAAAGTGCAATGTAGTGTTTTCAAAAATATAGATTTTTCGATACATATCGATACTGAAATACGCTTCCAATACTCATTTTCCGCAGAATAGCTACACAATACCAGCTGCTCTTTCTCTCTCTCTCATCTCTCCGACAGCGAGTTGACACACAAACCCGCCTCCCCTCACTCACTCGTTTCATTTGCTCCAGAGGAATATTGTTGGTGTTACAGGGCTTGAATTTTGCCGTGGGATTGCACGTATTGCACATAATTTAACTTATTGCCGCAGATTTTGTTCTCACACTCAAAGTGCGGCACATAAAGCCGTCTCTCGGTACTAAACTGAGTTCTTTTTCACTGCTTATTGTGCTTAAACAGTCAAATACACACAAAATAATGTCAAAATGCCGGTCTTTTTGAGTATTCATGTAAACACAGTCAGTTATGTTTTAAGTGAATGTAAACAGTTGAGAAAGAAAACGCATGTATAACAGTATAATGGATCCGTGCGTCAGGTCTTAAAGTGACAGCAGCCTAATATACCTGCTGCCAAATTATGAGATAATATTAAAAAATATCTATATGGCAGTTTTTCCCCCATGGTATCAGTCAAAATTGTGGCCAGTGAAAATGCTGAGTGGCTAGTAACTTTGGAAAACGACTAGCCACAGTGGCTGGTGAGCAAAAAAGTTAATGTCAGACCCTGGTTGTATATGTGTGTGTGTGTGTGTGTGTGTGTGTGTTTGTGTGTGTGTGCATATATTAAAACAAGCTTGTGAGCTCTTACCCAGAATGGCCACCACTATGTCGTCCTTAAGAATCTCAATGGATCCTCGAGACAGGAAGTAGAGTGCGGTGAGAACATCTCCGCAGTGCACGAGTGTGTCTCCTGGAGGAGCATGGGTGGTTTTGAAGCGCATGGCGAGAGCACGCAGGCATCCTTGAGTCGCACCTTTGAATGCCTTACATCCCTGAAGGAGACTGTCGTTCAGATGGAGACAGATATCTGCCTGCAAACACTCAGGGAACCCTTTTAAGACCTGCAGAGAGACGTGAGAATTACTCTATCAGGTCCATCACTGAAGATTAAAGGAAGTACATTAGTGTAGACATTATCTATAATTACACTGTTAGTTATTCTGTGGTGTTATAGGCTCTGTTCCAACACAGTAATGTACACTCGCAGCATCCTGACTGAAACTGATTTCAGAGAACTGCTGTTTTGCACTGACAATTCAGCACTCTAATAATAATAATAATAATAACACTCACAAATGTTAAGTACAGTTTTTAACAAAACTGAACAGAAATTACTGTTCTAAAGTTTGGGGTCGGTAAGATTGGGCTGCATTTATCTGATCAAAAGTAAAAACATTAATATTTTGAAATACTGAATGTGATACAACCTTCAAGATGGGAGCGTTTCTATGATGCCTTAAAGTGACAGTTCTCTAGATTTTGGAACAGAGTCCTGGTGTTGAGATTTTTTTCCACTGCTAATGAAATTATTTTGCATTATGATGTTTCTGCCAAAGTATTCATACAGCTAAAGTGGTGAGAAAGAGACAGATTAATGATGCAAGTGCCAACTACTGTGCTCATATTAGCAGTCCAATCATAAATTAAAAGAGATGAAATAATGAGGGTTCAATAATGGCCAACAGAAATGATTCAGTTTCTTAGCAACATGCAGACTTGCTTTAACAAGAGCAACTTTTAATCTCCAAGTCTCATCTAAAGCAGAATGGCTACCATAGATCCCCATCTAATATATGCTAATTCATGCTAGCATGGAATATGCAAGGGCTGGGCAATATATTCAATATTTGCAATATATTGACAGTGATTTTGCTGGAAAAATATAGCATTTTGATGCACTTTTTATTTGGTCATTGTTTTTTTGTTTTTTCATTTATTTATTTGCTTTCTTAAAGACAGTATCACAAGAATAAATACATATTTATCAAAATGCTGAAAAATACTATATATATATATTGGGGCTGTTTTTGTAATGCTACTTTTTGTAATTTGCTTTTCTCATTTAATGCAATAATGACTTTAAATTATCTTTTGGGGTTAATTTCTTAGCCGAATTTGATGGGCAATTAAATTGTGATTAATTAATCGGCACATCATGTAATTATTTCGATTACAAATTTTGTTATCAAATTGCTTGACAGCCCTAATATATATCCCCCAGCCCAAAAATACATATTTTTTGAAATTGTGATGATTTCGATGCACTTTTTATTTGATTATTATTATCACTATTATTATTTGTTTTTTTTAAAGACTGTATCACAAGAAAAAAAAAAAAAAATAGGATATATGCATCAATTGGTTGCAAAAAAGATGTCTAAAATAAGTACCATCATAAATACTGCCTAGCCCAAAACTAATTTTTGAAAACATGCATTTCCTGCTAGAAGACCTTGAAAGAGAGTGTTAAATATGAAGGAGAGTTTCTGCACTGTGTGACTGAGATGAGCATCAGTACAGTATGTCCAGAACAGAGTGAAGGTTGATGTGAATGAGAGAGACTAAGAGCTAAGACATGAATGAAGATGAGTCCTGCGTTTATATAAATACCTCCTGCTCTTCCCAGGGTGACGAGGTCAGTCCATTTCATACGAGGCAGACATGGAGAGAGACAAGTGTTGCTTTCAGTACATAAACACACATTTATATTGTGATAACATGTTCAAATAGCATTTCAGAGATCATTTATAGGAATAGTTCAGCCAAAAATGAAAAGTCTGCCATTATTTACTCTCGATATTTAGTCACCCTTATATTCCAAACACCTATTATTTTCTTCTTTTTTTGTGGATCACAAAATGAGAACTTTATTTCTGCTCTTTCCATACATTACTATGGAAGCTTGTTTCTGCCATGAAATAAAAAAGATAATTGCAAATTTTTATCTCACAATTCTGACTTTTTTTTCTCAGAATTGCAAGATATAAAGTCAGAATTGAGTGTTATAAAGTCAGAATTGCATGATATAAAGTCAGAATTGCATGATATAAACACAATTGTGAGAAAAAAAGTCAGTCCCCCCTCACAACTGGACATTATAACACGCAATTGCAAGTTTATATCCAGCAATTCTGACTCTTTTTTTTTTTCAAAATCCTTACGTTTTTCTCAGAATTGTGAGTTTACTTTATAAGACGCAATTGCGAGTTTATATCATGCAATTCTGACTTTATAACTCAGAATTGTGTTTATATATTGCAGTTCTGAGGAAAAAAAGTCAGAATTGCAAAGAAATAAAGTCAGAATTGCGACTTTGTTCTGACAATTCTGACTTTATATCTTGCAATTCTGACTTTATATCACGTAATTCTGAGAAAAAAAGTCAGAATTGTGAGACAAAAAGACACAATTACCTCTTTAAAAAAATGTATTAAGTTGCAGAAACAAGCTTCCATACATTACAGTTCATTTTCAGTGAATAACAACTTTAATTTTGGTCTTTTCCTGAAGGAAAACAGCGCATGAGTTGTACTGTATGAACTAATTTTATTATTCTCTTAAGGTGCTTTTTCGTCTGTTTTAGAGCTTGACAGATGTGGTCACCATGAACTGTTATTGTATGTAAAAGTTTCTGCATACAATACGTTCGGAAGATGTGTGTCGCGTTCTATAACGGTCTGACTGGAAACAAAGCCGTCGTGAAGCCAAACCCCCTCATGGAAGAAGAATCCCAGTCGTGTTTACAACTGTGACTGTGACTTAACAGGATCAACTAAATGCTGACGATCCTATCTTAATGAAGCGCCAATTTAAATTTAATAAAGATTTGAAAACATCATGGCTAAAATGGTTGAATAACTAGACCTGGATGCATCAAACGCACCATGTTCAAGTCGATGCCGTTGGTGTAGGTCCACGAGTGTTGGAAGTACTCCTCCAGTCTCTGCCTGAGTGGGTTCGGGATCTGGTGGAAACGGATGAACTCTTTCACACGGAGCATCTGCATGTGGTAGCGAGCCGTTCCGGAATACAGCCTCTGGATGATGGCAGAAACGTTCCCAAAAATGCTGGCATACATCAAAGCTGGAGAAGACAGGACAAGGTCACACAGGTGAGATTGAAAATGCAAGGTACATTTTGTCTGAGGAGGCCAATTCAGATCAAATATATAGTGCCTTCAATGCCCTGTAGATGGCGATATTACTTCTTTTGTAGCAGAAATAAACTGCTGCAGAAAAAGTTAGGTGCTATGCAAAATGTAATGAGTAAATGTATTGGAGTAAAGATACATACTTTTTCAAAAACTTAGTCAAATAGAGAGTAAAAGTTGCTAATACCCTTGATACTCAAAGTACAAAGTAGCCAAAATGATACTTAAAGGGATAGTTCACCCAAAAATGAAAATTCTGTCATCATTTACTCACCCTCAAGTTGTTACAAACCTGTAAGAGTTTCTTACTTCTGCTGAACACAAAAGAAGATATTTTGAAGAATGTCGGTAACCAAAGATTTTTATTTAAGAACATGGTAACCAAACAGTTGATGGACCCCACTGACTTCCATACTATGGAAAAATAAAAATACTATGAGGTCCATCAACTGTTTGGTTACCGTGTTCTTAAAAATAAAAATCTTTTGTGTTCAGCAGAAGAAAGAAATTCATACATGTTTGGAACAACTTGAGGCTGAGTAAATGACAGAATTTTTATTATTATTATTATTATTTTTTTTTTTTTGAGTGAACTATTCCTTTAAGTACAGTAACTAATTACTAATTCACTCAAATACTTTACACCACTGTCTGTTCCTGAGTGCAGTTTTACTGTAAATGTATATGCTAAAATATATTTTTGTCAACATTTATCAGTACACTAGCTGGGCTAAAGACTAACAGACATGGATTAAAGATGATGTCATGTGGTCATGAAAAGACAATAAAACATATTGATTTGAAAAAGTCAGCATTGTTTCCAAGTATAAGAATTCATCTGCTAGATTGAAACGGAGATTAAATATATCAGTATGAATAGTTTACAGTTGCCTGAGTCATTTCAAATTCATTACAGCCATCTCAGGACATGCACTACAAATGAATATTGAAGAATATTAATTTAAAAAAAAATTCTTGTACCTTGATAAAAAAAATAAAAATAAAAAAAACCATTTAAACGGTTGTGTACATATTGCTTTCACTATTTAAAGGAATATTTCACCAAAACATAAAACTTTTATCATTATTCAGTCACCATAATTGTTTTATTTATTCCATGGAAACTTTCTCCCTTTGTGTTTCTCAGGAAAATAACAACATCCGGGTTTGGGACGTCATGAGGATGAGTAAATGATGACAGAATTTTCAGTTGTGGAACGACCAATCCCTTTAAGCTATTTGCGCACATGCATGTTTTTCAGACTTACATCCAATGAGCATGACGCAGATGGAGAAGATCTTCTCCGAGTTGGTGTTTGGGGACACGTTTCCAAAGCCCACGCTGGTCAGCGAGCTGAATGTGAAGTACAGTGCAGTGACGTATTTATCCTTTATGGTCGGCCCAGAGCTGGGGTCACTAGTGTTTATTCTCTTCCCAATGGACACCTCGAGATTGTCAAGCCAGCCGATCTTATGGTCCAGGTACGGTTTCTCCATATTTCCAATGGCGTACCAGATACAGGCGAGCCAATGGGCAATCAGAGCAAAAATACACATAAGGAGCATGAGAACTGCTGCGCCGTATTCAGAGTAACGGTCTAGCTTCCTGGCAACACGAACCAGTCGGAGGAGTCGCGCTGTCTTCAACAGGCCAATGAGAGTGGTTGTCTTGGGAAGAAGAGTAAAGGTGCTCATTAGTTAACCAAGAAAGATAGGAAAATACTCATTTGAGTATTTTTGGTTACTCAAATGAGTCTGCCAACTCTAGTGATCTGTGTCATATGATGCTTTTTATTGTTTTCCTATTCCTTGAGTGTGTAATGTATCTGTTTGTACATGTGTAAGGTCTGCAAAGTTACAAAGCTCATAGTCTCCCACAAAGGGATTTATTCTATCTAACAGAGAACACTGATACTGCCTAAAATGCCTCAATCGAAGTCCAGATATTACTTCCTCAAACATCCATGTCACAATGTGAAATATTAGCATAATGCCTGCTCAAAGGCATATGCATAAGAAAGAAGGACTTCAGTGAACTGTAGTGTTGTCATGTCACAGAGACACGGATGTGAAAGCAAAACCGATTTGTTTGGCTTTCTGAAAACTATGGAAGCTTGTTTCTGCCATGGTAATTGCAACTTATTATCTCACAATTCTGACTCTTTTTTTCTCGCAATTGTGGGTTTATATCTAGCAATTCTGAGAAAAAAAAATGTCAGAATTGTGAGATGTAAACTCAGAATTGCATGATAAAACTTACAATTGCGAAGAAAAAGTTTATAACACGCAATTCTGACTTTAAATCTTGCAATTCTGAAGAAAAAGTCAGAATTGTGAGACAAAATGTCGCAATTACCTTTTTAATTTTTTTTTTAGTGGCGAAAACAAGCTTGCATAGAAAACAGATGAAATTGGGAATCAGAGGTTAAGATTTATTTATAAAGCTGTTCCTGAGCAGTACAACCCAAAAGTTTGCTTGTGCATAGTGTACTTTACAGAGGACAGCTTCCTGAACCTGGGAGATTACAACGCTATACACAAATACTACTAACCACTGTGAAATGATCTGCTCAAGTCTTGCTTGCAAAGTTGGTTCCGATCGATTGGCTTGATTTTCAGAATCTGACTCAGGCTCGAACTGATATGGTGAAACTGACGAGATTATTAATTGTGTTTACAATTGCTTAAAGCTGAAGCTGAAGCTTGTGATTATGGTAAGGGGTGTTACATTTCTGACACACTCTTGAGGTGTTTGGCCAATCACAACGCACTGGGTCAGCTGGCCAATCAGAGCACTCTGAGCTTTCCGCAAGGAGGGGCTTTGTAGAAATCAGAGCATTTTACAATGTACAGTATGTGAAAAATGTGTTTTTTCAATATTAAAGCATGTTAACCTACTCTACACCTAATATTCAAAATAATGAACTTTTAAAATAGCATCATATGACCCCAAAACAAATAATGTCCAAGAGAATACTGTAGGTATGACCCGTTAAACGACCCAATACTCTAATAAGCGTAAAAATACATACAGTAGTAACACATCCCCCGAAAGAAAATTTTACAATTTAAAGTTAAATTCATCAATCTGGTGCACTTTGGGAGTTCAAAATTAAGAGCTCCAACCCATGTTTAGTGTGCAAATTAAAAAAAGAAGTTTCACAAGTATATTATTTTATGCTACAGTAGGCAAATTAGAATACTAATTTCTACACTTGCAAAAAATAAAGCCTTAATTTTGGCGGAAAACTGGTTTACAACTGGGTTTTACAAATTACAAATCTAGTGAAATGCTGTGATCATCTTCCTACAAAAATGTTGGGAATTAGGCGAATGTGAAAATGTACAACTGGTGCCCGCTACATTCCCAAATGCACGCTAAAGGTCCTTGCACAAGGCTTAAGCTAGTCCTAGACTAAAGTGTATGTTTGAGCTGTTTTAACTGAAAGCAACTTGATCTGACATATCTTAAAATATGTCAGTGCCATCGTTTTGTCTCAAAATGCACAACAGTAATGTTTTTGTTTTCTATGTTTATAAAAGCTACTTAAATATCCTAATTGAACTAAGGCCTAATCCTGGTTTAGGCTAAGCCCTGTCTGTGAAACCGGGCCTTTATGTTATTATGAGAAGTTTAAATATATTTTCAATTCATTATAAAACTGTGGCGGGACAGATTAGACTATTGCGGGCCACCACAGTCTAGTTTAATGAATGGGAAACACTGGTATTGGGCAACATGCTTAACTTAAACTTCAAACCATACTGAAATCAGTTGTGATTTTAATATCCCATGCACTCTGTGTAATTTAAATAACACTTGGAATTGAAGAGTTTTCCAAATCAGTCGCTTATTCCTGCATATGTAGTCAGCTCATGAGGTTTTGGAACAGAGCCGTGAGCTTTTATAGCTTTAATTATCCACAGTTAACTGTATTAGAAGAGCCGGAACACATTGTGGTCTAATACACCCAAAGCTCATAACAGGGTGCTACTGTAATGTCTGCACACACTAATTAATATTTTGATAATCCTGTTTAATTTTAGTCCATTACACACTGCTGCACCAACACCAGAGATCCATCTCATCAAAATTTCGCACCATGAGGATAAAATAAACACCCAACATGAGAGACCTGGGTAATGAATTTCAGCATCCACACTTCTCGTCCAGCTCTCGGTAAACAGTGCATAACCAAGCTGAGCAGAAAAGAGATAAATCCTCATTTGCAGGTGAAATCTGTTCAATAGATAGAGACACGGGAGAAAGGTCCCTGAGAGCTGACAGCGGGCACTGTCTCATCCGAAACGACTCCTTCAGCAACATCACTCGTCCCCCGGTGGGAGATCATTTGTTTAGCTGGCAATTATACGGTGGCCTCACAAAGCGAGGTTAGGACCCGCACGGGTATTTTTAGAATATGTCTTAACGGATGCGTCTGACAGCAATGCTTAGCATGCATACGAGCGCTGACAGTGTGTTAGCGAGCTTGTGGAGTGAAGCACGTGGGGTTTTTTTGTACTCTCACGTTGAGAAGTGCTGAATCTGTCATGAGCGGCCCATTAAAAACTCATTAGTAGATCCTGTTCACAGCAAATCAAGTTTTTGAGTTATAGCTGGACATGCTGATAAGACGGATGCTCAATTATACCGATTGTTCATCAAGTCTGACCTCACATGATTGGCCTATATTTTAAATTCCACTGTTTAACTAGACAATTAAAGTTTGAAGACTTTGATGGTTTGAACAAAGCCTTGTCTGAAAGTTTAAATCAACTGAGTGAAACCTTATACTCAAGGTTTTAATAGTCAGAGAAAGTCAATAAAATATGTTTTAGCACAATGCTAGCATGTTTTAACATGTTAGCATGATTTAGCATGTTACTATCATGATTTAGCAGACTGCTACCATGTTTTAAACATGTATTAATATTGATAACATGATGTAGCACCCTGCTAGCATGTTCCTAACATGTTTTAACATTATGATAACATGTTTCTAGCATGTTTTAACGTTGCTAACATTTTTCTATCATGACTTAGCACAACGTTAACATATTTCTAACATGTACTGTACATGTTTTAGCACATTGCTAGCATGATTTAGCATTTTATTAGCATGTTTCAACACTGATAGAATTCTTTAGCATGATGCTAGCATGTTTAAGCATCTTGGCTGTGTGAAATATAGTGTGGAAACCATGCCTTTAATAATTTTAAGGTATATTTTTCACCAAATATTTTGAATCTACTTGACTACACTGATTGTTTGGTTATGAAAAAATGAGACATTTGGATTCCTGTGATTGCAAAAAAAAAAAAAAAAAAATCACACTTCAATTTCAGAGCACAGATATATAAATATGAAGATTTTTTTTAGCTATATCACCCAGCCCTAGTTGCGACCAGAGACAGATGTGAGAGCGCCTCCAGTGAAAACGAGTGCAGATGCTGAGAGCGTGAGCTTTGTTAATTGGGTGATCTTCATGGCTGTTGGATGGCTAGAGCTCGACGGCCCTTTTCAGAAAAACTGCAAATATGAGACCTTTGGGAAAATATTATCTAGACGAAAGCAATATACTTAGCAAGACCAAGCATCAAAACTCATCCATAGTCTAAAAATATACTGCATGCCATCAAATAATGACATTTCCAGTAGGTCTTAATCTGTAATTCCATTCTTTAATATTTTAAAAGCCACTGTGTTTGTTTCTGGTGTCCTTAGGCTGTATATGGCTCTGACAGAGTTGCTGTCACTGGAACAGACCACAAAGCAGGAAAACCATATGCCAGGATGTGCCAAGAGCTCATGATAGGCCATTGACGGATGTGCCTACATAAACAAGCAAGGAAACGAGCCAACCGGCGTGCCAATGATTCAGCCTGTAAGCTGTTCAAACATCAGTTTTCTCTTTCCTCTCTCTCTCTCATCATAATCATTGACTCCCATTTGGTAAGCCACTAATCCAAATAAATGGATTCAGAAATGAGGGCCATTCAAAAAAAAAGGGGGAGAAAACAACATACAGTATATTCTGATACTGTAATCCCTGATTCACAGAAATAGTTTTGCTGTGGTCGTAAGAATCAGCAGCCAACCAGCGCTAAAAGCTCTCTGACCTCTGCAAAATGCCCTGATCGGATCTACATAATGGACACAGTACAAACAAACAATTAAATAAATAAATGGGTAAACAAATCGTTTAGGTCTCAAACTATCTGCCCGCGAGATTGTTTTATACAGACCTGTTTATCCCTAAAAGATTTTATTTTTATTTTTTTTGACAAATGTTTTTCAGTTGTTTTCTTAAAGCAGATAGCCTAAATTATAATTACTTTAGCTCCAAATGTTTACGTAGCTCAACTGATATGGTGATTGCAACGCCATTTACTCACCCCCATGTCATCCAAGATGTTTATGTCTTTCTTTCTTCAGTCGAAAAGAAATAAAGGTTTTTGAGGAAAACATTCCAGGATTTTTAGTGGACTTCACTGGGGTTCAACGGGTTGAAGGTCCAAATGTCAGTTTCAGTGCAGCTTCAAAGAGCTCTACACAGTCCCAGATGAGGAATAAGGGTCTTATCTAGCGAAACAATCGGTCATTTTCTAAAAAAAATAAAAATGTACAGACTTTTTAACCACAAATGCTCGTCTTGCACTGCTCTGCGATGGGCCACGCATTACGTTATCATGTTAGAAGGAGGAAGTACCATGGTAGGGCGAAAAATCTCATTTTCTCCAACTTCAAAATTGTCCAACATCGTTGTTTTACCTTTTTTTATAAAAATGTTCACTTTGTAAACCCTTGCTCGGTACTTCCGCCTAAGTCACACGTGACCTTTCCAACGTGATTACGTTGCATGTGCCGCATCACAGAGCAGTGTAAGACAAGCATTTGTGGTTAAAAAGTGTACAAATTTTTATTTTTTTTAGAAAATGACAGATCGTTTCGCTAGATAAGACCCTTATTCCTCGTCTGGGATCATGTAGATTTGAAGCTGCACTGAAACTGACATTTGGACCTTCAACCCGTTGAACCCTGTTGAGGTCCACTGTTATGGAGAAAACCTTAATTTCTTTTCAACTGAAGAAAGAAAGACATAAACATCTTGGATGACATGGGGGTGAGTAAATTATCAGGAAATTTGAATTCTGAAGTGAACTAATCCTTTAAGTGTCTAACTGTGCGAATGGGAAGAGAACACCACCTGCCAAATTGGTCATTTGAGTTTGTGATCCCTAGTTTAGACCAGCAGCCAAGTGCAGAAGGAAGTTGATTAAGTTCTGGTGTCACTTACATCTTCTGATCCTGATCCAAATATGAGCAGGTCGAAGGGAATGGCCGCCACCATGTCTATAAGGAACCAGCCTTTGAAGTAGTGGATGGCGATCTTCCCCGGATGGCTCACCACCTCCTCGTTCAAGTTCACGTACGTGGTGCGAAAGTTTATGAGGATGTCGATGATAAACATGATGTCCACCATTAAGTCCACCATGTTAAGAGGGCTGCAGGAATAGCCACATTTCCGTCTTTTTTGCTCCTCGATGTCGTTGAGCAGGAAGGCAGCAGAATAAGGGGTTAAAATGGCTGTATAAATAACCAGCAGCAGGATGAGCCAATCCCACATCGCTTTGAATGGGCTGTAGTGCAGGATGGTGAACTTATCCATGCGTGGCGTCTGGAGCTTGTATTCTGGCAGCACATCGGCGCCCAGAGACAAGACCTGGAACAGGAGAGGCAGACAAAACGTGAGTATTGTATGGTACATAATCAAGTCTGTCCTGATAGAGAAACATGCTAAACCAGTAAAGAATCACTTAGTTAGGTAATAAGTTAGCATCTAATGCAGATGGAATGGAGTTTATTTAGAATGATAATAATAATAAATACAAAGTTCTGTCATGAAACTCTAGATGGCACAGGCTGATAGGTTCTTAACTCAATTTGCTTGCAATCACATCATTCTCTTTAGGGCACAGCTGATTGGTTTCTGCTGTATCAGTAGCCAATGAGCTCGCTGCTCAACCTTCAAATACTTGGTCAGTATTTGCTCTAGCAGTTGCAGCACGCTTTCAGAAATCCTCCACTTCCCCAGCTCCACCTATTCCGGTCCCAAAAAACGCGCAAACGGATTCTACGAAGAGCATGCCAAAATGGACTTGAGGCTATATCTCCAGAACGCTTTAGCGTATTCAGACCAATCTTGGTATGTTTTATGACAACCAGGGTACCTGCATAGTTTCAGCACAGTGCCACCAAGTGGTCAGGAGATATTAAAAAATGGCTATTTTTGCTAATAAGTTCTAAACAGTTTGACAAAAAGAAAATCACAAAACAGGTCACTTTAGATTCGGTGCAGCATGCTGAGTCAAACGCTACCCAATTTTCCCATTTTGGACAGTGGCCATTTTGAATTTTGTCATAAAATGCTATATTTTTTTACGAATGCCTTGGTGTATCATTACGAAATTTGGTATGTTTCATCGGCACCATGCACTGAAGGTACTCAGAAATTTCAAGACAGCACCACCTTGTGGTCATAAATTATAATTAAATATCAAAAAATTATTAGTATTGCCTATTGTAATAAAACTGATCATAATATATTCCATGGGTCATGCCGAGAACAATTTTGAGTCTTATCATCTTCAGGCAAAAGTTATAGATTTCGTGTCGATAGACGAAACTGTATATCGCATCAACGAATTTAAAGGCATAATGCCAAATTGCATCTGACAGCTATATCTCTGGAAAGATTTGACATATTGACACCAAACTTTGTTTAATTGTCACCCAACATTGATTACACTAGGGGTGCGTTTCCCGTACAATGACGTAACTCACTGCTTCACTACTATAGTACGATGCATCGTTGAACAAATCAACTAGCTAGTCACGACTTTTTCCCGAAACCATATTGTTGCAAACCTGTCGTTCAACCACGTTAGTTAATGATGTCACACAGGTCGTGGAGTATTAACTTCTTTAAATTAATCCATTTGAGATTGAATTAATGCTAGAGCTGCCGTTCAACCACACAAGTTTGCGATGCAGTTTGCGAATGTTTGTTTGAACTATGGTTTCGGGAAACACCAAATCGTTGAACTATGTTAGTAACAACGGAACTTGCGATGTTTGTTGGCTAACGATGCTTTTGGGAAACGCACCCCAGATCAGCACCACCTATTAGTCAAAGGTAATATAAGCAATTATGTCACATTACAAGTGATTGTATTTATGGGCTTTCAACCATTTTGCTTAAAATCATCTCCAAATGTCTTCACTCATTTTTGCAGTCGATGCTCGCTGCCTTGATTTATTGCTCCTCATTCTGCTTCTGTAGTGTTTGTCCCTGATAATTGCTGCTTGCAGCTATATTTTATTATTATTTTTACAGTTTAACAAATCAAGAAGTTGAGTAATGTATAATTTTTCACTGTTTGTTATTATTTTTTACAGTAAAGAAGTTGAGTAATGTATAACTTTTCAAACTTTTCCCATTTAAAAGTAAATACTGCCATTTAAATATAGTGTATAGTTCTATGTAAACATTTTAGTTAAAATATTTCTGTCATGTTTCAGTAACCAGAGCACTGTTGATGGTGATATTAAATCTGAAACACTGATGTCAAGTTGCTGATTTGTGCATTTGCAAAAAAAATGCTGATTTGTGCATTTCTATAATCAGATCCGAACATTTTTGAATTATCAAAAATCTCTCACTATACACTACCAGTCAAAAGTTTGGTTCTCTATTTTAATATACTTTAAAATATAATTTATTTCTGTAGTCAAAGCTGAATTTTCAGCATCATTACTCCAGTCTTCAGTGTCACATGATCCTTCAGAAATCATTGTAATATGCTGATTTGATACTCAGTTATTATCAATGTTGGAAACAGTTGTGTTGCTTAATATTTTTTTTGGAAGCTGTGATACTTTTTTCAGGATTCATTGATGAATAAAAGGTTAAAAAGAACAGCATTTATTCAAAATATAAATCTTTTCTAACAATATAAATCTTTACTATCACTTTTTATCAATTTAACACATCCGTGCTGAATAAAAGTATTAATTTCTTTCAAAAAAAGAAAGAAAAAAAATTACTGACCCCAAACTTTTTAATGGTAGTGTATATTGTTACAAAAGATTTCTATTTTAATAAATGCTGATATTTTTAAACTTTTTATTCATCAAAGAATCCTGAAAAAAAGTATCACAGGTTATAAAATAATATTAAGCAGCACAACTGTTTCCAACATTGATAATAAATCAGCATATTACAATGATTTCTGAAGGATCATGTGACACTGAAGACTGGAGTAATGATGCTGACAATTCAGCTTTGCATCACAGAAATAAATTATATTTTAAAGAACATTAAAATAGAAAACCATAATTTTAAATTGTAATAATATTTCACAATATTATTGTTTTTTCTGTATTTATTATGAAATAAATGCAGCCTTAATGAGCAGAAGAGTCTTCGTTCAAAAACATGAAAAATAGTAATGTTTCCAAACTTTTGACTGGTAGTGTATGTTTATATTGTATTACTTGACAGCTGTCAGTTACATGTCCACAGGCCCATCATCATAATGCAGTATGTTTCGCCGCGCCTCACATATATTTTCCTGTAGTTGTCATCTGTTTCTTTCCAGCTGATGCAATATTTCATGAAAAGCGCCAGCACAACTGAGTTCCTTCACATTTCATAAGTGTACCGTGTCAGGGAGCCTCAGAGCATGACATAAATATTCATTTATTTCTCTATAGTTGCACAGTACAACCGTCTCTGCTGTCAGAAATGCTCACATTACATATAGCTTTTTGGATTATGAAATCTAGCTTTCATGCATCTCAGGTTGATTGTGAAGTTATCTGAGCACTCTGCTCAAGGACAAAACGGTGCACAAGACTTCACAAAATCTTGTTTTTCACATACTGAAATATGCTATTCAGGCAATCAGATGTCCTTTCCCTTTTCTTTAATGTGATTCGTGAAACGCAATCTAAATTCTCATTCTCAAGGCAGTGGAATTTACTTTTATTACTATTTCAACAACAATAAAAGCTAGAATAATAATTAAAAACACCTAAATAATAAATAGACACTAATTATCAAATTAAAACAAAAGCTCTACTATTCCTTCTGTTATTTTATAGTATGTTGCCTACATCTCTGTGTAGCTGTTTTGCATTTTCAAAGCAATTCTGGAACTTTTATTGTGGCTCTTGTCATGTTATTGTCTGCCTAGAATAAATCGCTTTTGGTGTAGCATTTCTTGGATGAAAGTATGTGTTAAATTAATTTAAAATCTGATTCTGGGACAACAACGTATAATTTTGCATGAATTTTATTATATAGGCTGGTGGCTAAATCATTTATTTTATTTTTTTGCTTCAGGAACTATACAGAATTTTTACATTGGCCATCAAGTGGCAACCCAACACGATAACAAAATTGTGTATCATAAAATAATATATTAATTGGTTTATTCTTGATTTCTGAATGTCTCTTGAATTTTGAAGGTTTCATGCTCTTAGCAGCCAATAATAATATCACATGGCAACACAAACATATTTATCCTCTTCAAACCCATTTTTAATGTAGTTTGGGTCATATTTTTCTCTATCTTTTGTAGTTTTGTTCATAGTTTTTGAAGACATAACACACTATCTGTTCATGTTGACATCTGTCAAATACAGTTTGAGTGGACATGTGAACTTTGACATCAGTGACACAAGGTAAGGTAAGTGTTTTCTCCTCTCTTTTATACAAATAAGTAAATCTGTATCTTTACATATTTATCTTTATATCATAAATATGCATATTGTTAGTTGCAGGGTTATTATAGTTAACTAAAACTAAAACCTTAAAAAAACAAAATTGTTGTTACTTAAAATAAAATGAACTATTACAACTATTAATAAAAATAACATGTGGTTAGTAGCAATTTATTAATTGCATTTAGTATTGTTTGTCTCTGCTATCTGTGACCCTCTGAACAGACTCGTGATCAGTGATGTATGTGTTTTGTCGAAGCTTGAATAGAAAGATCTTCAAGATAAGCATTAACACATTGCTTTCCTTTGCACTATAAAAGACACTGCCGGGGTTTCATTTCACTATTTTGCAAAGCCATTGAACAGCAGAAGTCCCCTGGTAAAAGCATTAGGATGATAATAGTCTGTAATCCAGCAGTGTGTGTCTGTAATTGAGCTTTAAATGAACACACGCACACCTTACTGCAGGATTTAACCAACTTTGACATTCAGCAAATGAGGTGTCTTTTCCTGATAAATACTTTATTAGAAATTATGCAGTGATCAGTTGCCATAGTCGATTTTTTTTCTCTCTCTTTCTCTTCTAAGAAAGTGTTGAGTTATGTATCTTTTTCTCTTGCAGGCTCTCACACGTCCAGGCAGGTCGGAGAAGGCAATGTGCGAATCACTCAGATGTGACAAGCCAAAAGTCCGCAGTGAACGAGTCAACTTCTGAAGTGAGGACTTATGTCCTTTGGATGGGCTGTCATCGACTTCCTTCACGGCTGGCCAAAAGGCGGACGCATTTACAACAAGGTTTGACCCAGTACTGTATGTTACAGCCTCACAGCGCCATGACTTTGACTTTCATTGAAGGATATTTCCAGTCACTAACCTTGATATTTTCAGAAGAATGGTAGAATACTTATAATTAACATTTCTATTGCTTCGTCCACCACATGCAATACATTTTTGTGATTTATCATTGAAAAACACATGTAATGCTGCCTTAGAATTTGCCAGAAAGTATTATCTTACAGTTTAAAACATCATTTGCACCGGAAGCGTGCCTATATGATGCCTTAAAGAGGTCATGAATTGAGAAATCAAATTTTCCTTGATCTTTTGACATGTCAGAGATATGGCTGTCACTAATGATTACTTTGGTAATTGAGTAACCGATCGATTATTTTGACGATTAATCGAGTAATCGGATTTTTTGTGGTAATAAAAATAAAAAATGCATTATGTACATTATGTATTATAGCAAACGCCTGCAGAGGGCACCAACGCCAAACACCTACTTCTATATCATTGTGTCTTTGGCCCCGCCCACTGGCAGAGAAGAGAGATACAGGATCACTGGACTAAAAATAACATTACCTTCCAAACGATCCGAATGCAAAGAAAGTGCTTATTTAATTTTTTATCTATGTGAATGTCTCGGCAGAGCATTATTTGTTTATTCAGTGTGTTTCACTGTGGATTCTTTGGTAAATCAGTCACAATTTCAGCGCAGGCTTTGCAAACAGACTTTTACTGTAAGATATGGACCTGACATAATGCCACAACATGCAAGTAACCGTGTTAATTCTAATGCCTGATCTGTGATCAGTGATTTCTGATATGATTTATATACAGTCAGACGTTCTTTGTCTCAAAATCATTTATTGCTGTTTATGCGTCAGTGACTAAACGGTCAACTTCATATTGTTTCTCTTAGTAGCATGAAAATAATCTGTTATTTAAATTGTGATTAAATTATATAGACCTTATGTAGCCCCACTCCTTTTCAGCGTTGTGCACGTTGTGTTCTGTTTTCTGGTTTTATATCCACCGCATGAAGGTAAGATCTTACTAGGGATGCAAAGGGGTGAAAATTTCCAGAAAGTTTCCAAAATTTCCCAAAAGTTTCCAAAAATCCTGGAAAGTTTCCAGAAATTCTGGAAATTTACCGGAAATTTTCCGCCCCTTAATGATTGAACTGCTCGTTTTATAATCTTCCCGGTCTACTGACGTTTGTTATGACATCCGCTTCAAACATTACAATACTCATGGTAACTTTCTTTAACCCTTTAAGACCTGAAGGCATTTTTAGAGTTGTTTAGAGTTGTTTGAGTTGTTTTAGAGTGTCATACACAAAAGTAAAGACCCATAACTCCAAAACTCTAGCAAGGAGAGTCAAAAGGTAGGTGTCATTTGATAGAACACTTTTTAAATTTTTAGAAAATATAAATTACATTACAATTGGACATTTTCATGCTGAGAAACATGAAAATTTTTATTATAATTTTACATATCTTTCTTATTTGACATGCAATAATTCAGGAAGGAAATAAGATGAAGCTTTCCTACATGTGAGCTGTATCTCAATCAAATTTTGTGGTGCATAAAGTATGCATAAAGTAATCAAAAGTTACAGTTTCGTTGCAAGGTGGTGCTGGCGGTACACTCTGGTTTATAGGGACTACTCAACACTCGTTAAGAGTTGATCAAAAAGGTTAAATGCATTAAAAAGTTGATTTCTAAGCTTTAAAATGATACCTATTTTGTGTTATTCCACATTGGGTAACAAGCATGGACGGTTCCGGAAACATTGGATAACACACTGCATCCCAGAAAGACGAGAGACATGTTTTGGCCAAATATGTTACATAATCCGTGAGTAATATCTTGTGATTGACACAATGGATTATGTTGTTTTTGGTCTCATTTTAATCGTAAGAATCTGCTGTAAATGGTGATGTGCCATGATCTGTGCATTTTTCATTAAGTTATAAGCAAAAATGGCACGTGAAACCTATTTGTTTACAGTTAGTGCATGTGCGCTGTTTTTGTTGTAAACTCAATTTGTGCAGACTCATTAGAGGGTGAAAACAACGCCACAGGAGCATGTTGGAGGCATGATCTGAACGTGTAAAGTCTCTGATATTATATGCAAAAAGATTTATTGTGCTACCTACTTGGTTTCAGTTTGTATTGGCTCTTAAAGGGTTAGTTCACCCAAAAATGAAAATAATGTCATTTATTACTCACCCTCATGTCGTTCCACACCCGTAAGTCCTTCATTCATCTTCGGAACACAAATTAAGATATTTTTGATTAAATCCGATGGCTCAGTGAGGCCTCCATAGCCAGCAATGACATTTCCTCTCTCAGGATCCATAAATGTACTAAAAACATATTTAAATCAGTTCATGTGAGTTCAGTAGTTCTACCTTAATATTATAAAGCGACGAGAATACTTTTTGTGCGCCAAAAAAACCCCAAAATAATGATTTTTCAACAATATAGTGATGGGCCGATTTCAGAACACTGTTTCGGAGCTTTACGAATCGAATCAGTGACTCGGAGCGCCAAAGTCACGTGATTTCAGCAGTTTAGCCGTTTGATAGGAGATCCGAATCACTGATTTGATTCGTAAAGCTCCGAAACAGTGTTTTGAAATCGGCCCATCACTATATTGTTGAAAAGACGTTATTTTGTTTTTTTGGCACAAAAAGTATTCTCGTCGCTTTATAATATTAAGGTAGAACCACTTTATGGATCTTGAGAGAGGAAATGTCATTGCTTTGAATGCAGGCCTCACTGAGCCATCGGATTTAAACAAAAATATCTTAATTAGTGTTCCGAAGATGAATGAAGGACTTATGGGTGTGGAACTACATGAGGGTGAGTAATAAATGACATGATTTTCATTTTTGGGTGAACTGACCCTTTAAAGAGAGACAGGCGGGCGCAGCCGTAGGTTTTAAAGGGTTAACTCTACAATAAGTAAATCCACTTCCCAGCTAATTACTCTTAAACAGCGATGCCATAGAAATATACAGAGCAACCGCAAAAACGGAAGTTCAAAGACAAAATTCTAAAGATGGTATAAGGTCTATACAGAAAGACATAAAAGAAGTTTCCCTTTAGAATCGCTGGAGCTGTCAATCACACAGCACAAATTCGTCAGTGGGCTCTCGCCAAAACTCCCGTTATAATCATTGATGCTGTCTACACTGCACAACGAATCTCTTCTTTACATTGTGTTTGCACCGTTAAGGCCCTTATATACTCACAACAAAGTTTTTTTCGTTCTTCGTTTAGGGGTTAAACAAAGTTTGAAATACATGAGCAGCGATATACTGTTATCGAACATCTGACGCTGCACACTGCTGAGAGCGACGCTTAGATGAATATGTAAATATGTCATGTTTATTTATATGGCATTTTATTCAATAGATTGCTTAAAAGAAAGCTTACAGTATCAAACATGAAAAACGGTGTCAGTGCCTCTTTTCATCAGAAGCACAACTTCATTTTCTACTATAAAGCGGCTATCCAGTGTTCATATTTTAACGCGTGGAAATCTTACCTCGACGGACTCAACAGATGAAATGAGTTCTGTGTGAAAGAAGGCGGAGCCTCAGAGCACACTTCCTATTGCGTTATCGTCACGGACCAATGGTAGTACGAAGGTGTTTTGCAGCTGAAGAGAACTTTTCCTGGGAGTTCACTTTGGCAAGCCGTTCGTCACATCAGTTCATTCTTCGATTTCATTTGAAGTATATTGGGGCCTTTAGTTATGTTAGTTATGTAGTTATTTGTGAAGGTGCAGAAATCAAGTTGAAATGACGAGATCACTGCATTCATGTGCTCAACAGATATGTCTGTCATCGGCTATAATGCTGCAACCTTTCATGTGATGAGAATAGATCTAAAGTTCACATGTATAGTTCCACATGTAATACTTATTTCATATGCAAAGATGTTAGCCAATCACAGCAGTGGGCGTTTACACTGAAGTCTCACAGCAGACACGCCCCTTCAAACAGAGCGTTCACATCAGAGAGCTAAAATCAGGGTAGAAAATGACCTTTTATTTCTAAATTATGACCATTTTTGATGTAAAAAAAATCATACTAACATTATAAGGGCACCTCAGGAAACATTATAAAATAATAATAATAAAAAAATGCTGTTCATGACCCTTGTAAATGCTGTCTAGCTATGCAGCTCAGCTGTTTTTGTAGCAGAGCCAGTGTGCAAACACAAATCTATCTTCCATGGATTAAAGGGGAAAGTTCAATTTACACTTGAGTCTCTAACACAGAAACTGTCACAGCGCTACTGAATCGTGTTTTGCCAATATTTGGAGATCCATTTCCCGGAGGTGGTAGAAAATCCATCTTCATGCTCAGATGCTCTTTTCAGTGATGCATTTCGGTGTCAGAAAAACATGCTAAATATGGCTGAGGTAAGAAAGGACACATGGACTCAGAATAATTAGTGGCTGTTGCCCTGTATTCTTGCTCTCATCTTAATACCCCCTAGGTTAAGTAGTATCCTCATTAGCATTTATTTGCATACATATGTCTGTTAGCATCATTTAATGCATAACCGAGCAGTAGTGAAATTATGCAGGAGAATTTGTTATAGTTTGTTTGTACTCGTTCACAAGACTATTGGATTTCCAATCGAATCATGAAGCACTTGACGCATACAATATTTCAAATAGATTACGCTCGCGACACATTGATTAACTCAAACTCCGAGGAGAAATAGAGCAAAAGCACATCCTTAGCTGAGGGCCTTATTGAAAAACATGAAGGGAGAACAACTGATTTTACTCTGTTAAAGTCAATGTGAAACGTTAATAACCAAGTGGGTCTATTATATCTATCTGTTAGCATTCACATTCATTTCACGCTTTTAATAGCCCAATATTGGGTGCTATAGTACATATATTACATTAGGGATGCACAATATATCGGCCACCATATCGGTATTGGCCGATATATGTTCATTTTTAATGTTAAAAATTAATAATGTATTATTTCCTTCAGATGAGACACTTCAGATGCGCACTGTTCACCATGATGGTTTTAAATTGCTTGAAATATGATTAATATCACTTCAAAAAGGAAAATACAGTTAAGTGCAACATGTGCAGCTCAAGTCTGTCATATATGCTTCATAAAATTATAATGAGAACATTATAATCGTGTGTTTAGAACATGGCTTTTAATGGTGAGACTTTTGTTTTTGTAATCAGGCTCTCAAAAAATATATACAAATTTGGATTTAGATTTATCGGCCAATATATCGGTTATCGGCTTTCAAATATAAAGAATTATCGGTTATCGGTATCGGCCAAAATTTTCATATCGGTGCATCCCTATATTACATGTATTATTATAATGAATTATTTGTGATTTATATACTATCGTCCAAAAGTTTGTTAATAAGTTGAACACTGAAGACTGGAGTAATGATGCTGAAAATTCAGCTTTGCATCATAGAAAACAGCTATTTTAAATTGTAAAAATATATTTACTGTTTTTACTGTATTTTTGATCATATAAATGCAGCTTTGATGAGCAGTTTTTCTTTTGAAGTAATGAGAACTGCAAAGGAATCGATCTCAATAAGACCAGAAACGTGTGTAAAGAAAGTAAATAGGGTTGGATTAAACTTCACAGTCTTACCTGTGTGACCTTCTCAGTGACGTTGTGTGTTCTGTCTTTGACCTTTGGTGCTATGATGGTTTTCTCTGAGGACGGAGGGGAAGGTGCTTTCTTATCGTTGGCTTCAGAGAAGTTGAGTGCGATGAGCGGGATCTTGTTGATGGTGCTGTATTTGTTCAGGTTCGAGTCTGAGGTCGATCCCAGCAGACTGGACTTCAGGTGGTTGAACGGTCCTGAAGATAAAGAGTAAAAAGTTTAGGTTTTGTTTATTCTTGTTCATTCTGCAGTGGGCTGGGTGATAAATCTAATATTCCTAATTTATCATTCACAGTGACTTTTCTTTATTATGAATATTGTTGATTTCTAATTGGTCATTAAACCCTTAGTTCTCCCAAAAGTGAAAATTATGCCATCATTTACTTGAACCTGTATGAACTGGATACTTAAACAATGACAAAATTTCACTTTTAGAAGAACTATTGCTTTAAGTTTCCTAAAAAACAATGTCATTATACCAGTTTCACAATCCTTCATTGACTTGTGATTCCTGTGTATGAGAATATTAAGACAGAGATGTTTTAATAGTGTAAAAAAGTTGATCTCTCTGCACATTATATATCTTCATTTGTTTTTTAATTTAAAAAGATTATATGCAGGTAAATATTGCTTTTAATTTCAGTATTTGAAAATATAATTAATCATGATATATTAAATATATATAACGAAATATTATATATATATATATATATATATATATATATATATATATATATATATAATGAAATATTATATATATATATAATGAAATATTATATATATATATATATATTATAAAATGATTTTAAAAAATTTAAATGTTCAATTTAAAAAGGAATTGATCGACAGGTCAAATGCTTAAATAAATTATGTCTGGCAGAAGAACAATTGTATGATTTTGCCTTGAATACATTGTTTGCTCAGCTTAATAAACCATTTGAATGAACCTTTTGTAAACACAGTGTGACAGATGAATTAAAACATCTTCAAAAATGTAGATGTGATTTTACTGTTAGAAACAGGATTTTTTTTAGTACATTTCAAGCTTTCCATAAACATCATCATTCATGCTTGAAACAAACATATGCAGTTCTGTAAGCATCCATTAACAATCCATTAAAATCCTGTGCAATATAATAGACAAATGATCAATAACAGTACCGCACAAGCTCTCTTGGGATAATTCAAACTTTGATTAAAGAAATATCCTAAACTGAAAGTGGCTGTGCCGGTTAACAGCTGATGGAAGTCATTCAGCATGTAGCATTGATTTTCTGTCCTGACTGTGAGCCGGAGCATCAGTCTCGTTCAATGGGATGTGAAGAAGAACTGCTTGTACAAGTCTGAGCCATTCTAATCCACCTTAATGCAAGACGGTCCAGACTAGAGCTTTACTGAAATAGCAGCAAATGTTCTGTATGATCTAATCAAGACATCAATAATAGCTGAGAGGAGAAATCAGACTGAAAATGGATAATCACGAAACGGCATGACGTCCCAGACACTGTGATGGGAGCTTCTGATCTGTATTCTGAGTGCGCTTTTGAGGAAAGATAACGGGTTTTATCTAGATTTTTTAGGTATGTTGTTTTAACTGGTCCAAGTTCTGATTAGGACAGGGGTGTCAGTGTCATTTTAAGTTGAAAACTGGACTAAAAGTTGCCATATGCTGACCAAATTTGTTATTTGTTAAATCTTGGGGTGTTCATGCAAAGTGCATGCAGAAAACACAATCTTCTGAAGCTTATAGTTGGACATAAAAACTGTATTTAAAAAGTGTTTTCATTTAAAGACCGGCTTCTCTGTCAAATTCAGAAGATTTTAAGGATCTAAGCACATGGTCTGAAGCGCATGGCGCAGGTGCACTTAGGGCGTGTCCGAATCCAAAATGGTCGACATGCCAGGCGCATGGTCTAAAAGGCAAAACAAAGGGGCGGGGCCTGGTTGAGTTAGTTAGTAGTGTGTTGAAACTGGCATTTATGGTAAGGGGCGGGACATTTCCCAAACACGCTCGAATCGCTTGACCAATCACAACACACTGATCCAGCCAACCAATCAGAGCACACTGAGCTTTTCAGAAGGAGGGGCTTCATAGAGACAGGAATTAAACAGAGCGTTACTGACAGCCTGGGAAGACAGGAGCTGCAACAATGGAGAATATGGGGAAAATAATGGGTTTTTTTTTGAACATTCAAGCATTAAAACCGTTTCTAGTAGAGCCTAAAAACAAAATCAAAACTTTGTAAAAGGGCAAAATATGGCCTCTTTAAGTAGTCAGTAATATGAATGATGGTGAACCCAACTGCTGTGTGTTTTTAAGCATGCAGCAAGAAGCCAGAGACAGTTATACATTCCTACAGAGTTCAACGTTACCTTTCGGACCGCGTACACGGTCTGAAATGGAGCAGTAAAGATTAGAAGAAGAAAATTAGGAAAATTCACCCAATTAAAGAAAACAGAATTAAAAGAGTTCATGTAAAAAAAATTTCAAGCACACATGCTTCTTTTAAAACTGATGAGAGCCAGCAGTGGATCATTTCATATTTTGGTTCTTTACAATGACTCTAAATTGATAATATCAACAAAACAGGCAGGGAGAAGGTCATTCATTATGATGCCATTATAATTGCCATTTCTTGCTGTTAGATGTGATTATCATTTATCAGTAAAAGCAATACTGGAAAATTATACATTCCTGTCTTCATTAAGAAACTATGCATTATGATGGTTGAGTTAATTAATTGCACAATTTAATGGACTTTATAATTCAAACTATTTTTTGGTGTAAAGAAAATGGCTTTAGACCAGAACTCCTCAAATTACATAGCTATTTCATATTCATTTGGTTTAAAACACAAACTTTTATTTTGGATGCGATTAATCTCGATTAATCGTTTGACAGCACTAATAATATTGTTCTTTTACAGATAAAATAGAGATATATTGTATTTTTTCTATAGTCTTATCAGTCCATGTGCTTCTTGAAATCAACATGGAATGTCAATATAAGTTTTAGTTCTCACCTTCACTTGCGTGTCTGTCCATAAACAGACGTTTGGAGTTCGTACTCAGCCCTTCAATGTCGTGAACGGAGGAGGCCCGTCTCCGGCTGCACATGCTGTCTCTAGAGATGGACTGGGCCAGGCAGGTGGTGGACTGTGCTTGGGAAGGACTGGGCCGATCCCAGGGCTGCTTGGGCGACGAGTGGTCGAGGGGAACGGACACGCTGACTGGGGAGGAGTGAGGGCTGGAGCTGATGAGCGCCCGTGTGTCGTTGGCATCCGCTGGACTGGAACCGTCCTTCGTGGGCGATCGGACGTCCATCACGGCCGCAGAGTCGTCACTGGCCCTGGGCGAGTCCACCATGATTGAATCTGGATCGTCCTGCGGGAGAGACTGCTTGCTGGTTCCCAACAGATTCAAGGCTGGCAGACGGAAGCAGAAGAATCTTCCTTTTCCTGGAGATATTCGGGGAAAAAATGTGTAGAACGTTTCATGTAGGGCTATTATTTATATTATTTATAAAAATAGAAATACTCACATAATTCTATCTATCTATCTATCTATCTATCTGTCTGTCTGTCTGTCTGTTGTTCTATCTATCTATCTATCTATCTATCTATCTGGCTGTCTGTCTGTTGTTCTATCTATCTATCTATCTATCTATCTATCGTTCTATCTATCTATCTATCTATCTATCTATCTATCTATCGTTCTATTGTTCTATCTATCTATCGTTCTATCATTTATCTATCTATCTGTCTGTCTATCTATCTATCTATCTATCTATCTGTCTGTCTGTCTGTCTGTCTGTCTGTCTGTCTATCTGTCTGTCTGTCTGTCTGTCTGTCTGTCGTTCTATCTATTTATCTGTCTGTCTGTCGTTCTATCTATCTATCTATCTATCTGTCTGTCTGTCTGTCTGTTGTTCTATCTATCTATCTATCTATCTATCTATCTGGCTGTCTGTCTGTTGTTCTATCTATCTATCTATCTATCTATCTATCTATCTATCTATCGTTCTATCGTTCTATCTATCTATCTATCTATCTATCTGTCTGTCTGTCTGTTGTTCTATCTATCTATCTATCTATCTATCTATCTATCTGGCTGTCTGTCTGTTGTTCTATCTATCTATCTATCTATCTATCTATCTATCGTTCTATCGTTCTATCTATCTATCTATCTATCTATCTATCTATATCTATCTGTCTGTCTGTCGTTCTATCTATCTATCTATCTATCTATCTATCGTTCTATTGTTCTATCTATCTATCGTTCTATCATTTATCTATCTATCTGTCTGTCTATCTATCTATCTATCTATCTATCTGTCTGTCTGTCTGTCTGTCTATCTATCTATCTATCTATCTGTCTGTCGTTCTATCTATTTAATTTATCTGTCTGTCTGTCGTTCTATCTGTCTGTCTGTCTGTCTGTCTGTCTATCTATCTATCTGTCTGTCTGTCTGTCTGTCGTTCTATCTATCTATCTATCGATCTATCGATCTATCTATCTATCTATCTATATATCTGTCTGTCTGTCTGTCTATCTATCTATCTATCTATCTGTCTGTCTGTCTGTCGTTCTATCTATCTATCTATCGTTCTATCATTCTATCTATCTATCTGTCTGTCTGGCTGTCTGTCTGTCGTTCTATCTATCTATCTATCTATCTATCTATCTATCTATCTGTCTGTCTGTCTGTCTGTCTGTCTGTCTGTCTGTCGTTCTATCTATTCATCCACCCATCCATTGAATACACTCCTTTATTTACAGTTAAATATTCATTAAATATTAACAAATTAAAATAGCTTTCAAGTATTTCTCAATTATAAATTATATTATATTATGTCATATTATATATTCATTGAGGAGAGTCAAAACTGAAACTAACAGGAAAAAAAAATATTATATTATAAATATATTATAAATATAAAATATACTATCTATCTATTATATATATATATACAGGTGCTGGTCATATAATTAGAATATCATCAAAAAGTTCATTTTTTTATTATAAATTATTTTTAAAAATGAAACTTTCATATATTCTAGATTCCCTACATGTAAAGTAAAACATTTCAAAAGTTTTTTTTTTAAATTTTGATGATTAGAGCGTACAGCTCATGAAAGTCCAAAATCCAGTATTTCAAAATATTAGAATATTTCCTAAGATCAATCAAAAAATGGATTTGCAAAACAGAAAAGTTCAAGTTCTTTAAAGTATGTTCTTTTGTGCACTCAATACTTGATCGGCAGGACATATTACAGCAAATGACTTGCTCCTAGCACAAATTACAGCATCAGTGAAGTGTAGCATGGAAGTGATCAGCCTGTGGCACTGCTGAGGCACTATTGAGCCTTCAGATCATCTGTATATTGTTGGATCGACTGTTTCTCATCTTTCTCTTGAAAATATCCCATAGATTTAGGTCAGGCATATTGGCTGGCCAATAAAGCACAGTAATATCATGGTCAGCAAACCACTTGGAAGTGGTTTTTGCACTGTGGGCAGGTGCTAAAGTCCTGCTGGAAAAGGAAATCAGCATCTCCATAAAGCTTGTCAGCAGATGGAAGCATAAAGTGCTCCAAAATCTCCTGGAAGATGGCTGCATTGACTTTGCACTTGATAAAACAATGGACCAACACCAGCAGACGTCACAGCCCCCCCAAATCATTACTGACTTCAGAAACTTCACACTAGACTTCAAGCAGCTTGGATTCTGTGCCTCTCCAGTCTTCCTTCAGACTCTGGGACCATGATTTCAACATGAAATGCAAAATTTACTTTTATCTGAAAAGAGGATTTTCGACCACTGTTCACTGTCCAGTTCTTTTTCTCCTTAGCCCAGGTAAGATGCTTCTGACGTTGTTTCTGGTTCAGAAGTGGCTTGGTAGTCCTTTTCCTGAAGATGTCTGAGTGTGGTGACTCTTGATGCGCTGACTCCGGCTTCATTCTACTCATTGTGAAGCTCTCCCAAGTGTTTGAATCGGCTTTACTTGACAGTATTCTCAAGCTTGCGGTCATCCCTGTTGCTTGTGCACCTTTGCCTACCCAATTTCTTCCTTCCAGTCAACTTTGCATTTAATATGCTTTGATACATCACTCTGTAAACAGCCACCCCATTCAGTAATGACCTTCTGTGACTTACTCTCTTTGTGGAGGGTGTCAATGATTGTCTCCTGGACCATTGCCAAGTCAGCAGTCTTCCCCATTAGTGTGGTTTCAAAGAACAAGAGATACCCGGAATTTATACTGTAGGGATGGTCATTTAATGAAACTCAGATGTAAATATTCTAATATTTTGAGATACTGGATTTTGGACTTTCATGAGCTGTACGCTCTAATCAACAAATTAAAAAAAAAAACTTTTGAAATGTTTTACTTTACATGTAGGGAATCTAGAATATATGAAAGTTTCATTTTTTAAAATAATTTACAATAAAAAAATGAACTTTTTCACGATATTCTAATTATATGACCAGCACCTGTATATATATAGGGGTAGAGTCAAAATAGAAACAATATATATATATATTTTTTTTTTCCTTCAGTGAAAGTTTCAATGTTGACTCTCCTCTGAAAATGACTGTTTATAGTGTTTCAGAAGTGGCCACTGAATACACTGAAATGATTTGTCAGCACCCCTGGCAACATTATTATAAGAATGGGTGTATTCAGCAAACATGCAACTTGAGCGGTCAACATTCATTCCCACAATGCATTTCCCCCAGGAGAACAACAATATGACATATGGCTCATTTGTTCAGCCATGCCTTTAATTATCCCACCGGCCTTTGGTCTGAATTCCTCCTTCAGTACGGACACAGCTCACCGCAGCTTTAATTAGCAGCCTCTCAAAATGTGTTTGTTTTTTTTTGTTTTTTTGACAGGATATGATCAAACAAATCCACTGCTTCCCCATGGAATTCAGTGTTTCCTCTCCAGTACATCACCGCTTTGAAGAGTAAATTGGAGTACACAGTACACACTTTCTAATAAATAAGGTCTACTTCAAGAGGAAGCTCTTTCGACTGTACAGGACTGCAAGTGTGGCGGAAATCAATGACATGCACAAGATGCGCTTACTATAGACTTTATGTTCCTTTCACTTCCATTCGTGCACATGAGAGAGCGGGAACACAAGCATATGCCAAGAAATATGTGAACAAATTTCAAGTTTGACCTGCAAATTTGTGTAGAGCATCTCTTACAAAACTAAAGGATTTAATACAAGTGGTGTAGACGGCATATTTTAACATTATGAATTTGTTATTATTTGTAATGTATTATTAAAAACAGAAGCCCTACGTGACGTTATATCCTGTTTGCTTCGGCATCCTGCATAAGTTCTAGAGATTGAGCAATATTATTTTTGTTTGCTGATAGCAATACAGATGTGTCCAACTGATGATTCATTTAAAAATAATTTAAAAAAATTATCGTTAAACTACATCATGGATTACTGTAATAATAAAAATAGCATTATTTATATACCATTATAGTTTTTAATATTTTTTGAATTAGCTTTTATTTCTATAATTTCAGTTTTTTTATTTTATTTTTAGTAACTTTATGTGCTTTTTGTCCTTTTTATTAGTTTTATATTTCTATATAGTTTAAATTCATTTTCAGTCATTTTAGTACTTCAATTTAAATTAATTTATTTCAGGTAGTGGCCAAGGCAATATTTTTAATTTCAAGTTTTTAAGTTTTTCTGCTAATATTTGTATTATACTTTTCTTTTTCAGCTTTTTTTTTTCAATTACAAAAAAAAAAAAGAAAAAAAAAGAAAAGAAATGTTGTTTAGCTTTCTAAATGATCACATATTTATTTTATCAATTTTAGTTTTCTTATTGTTTTGGACTGTGTAACCATTGAGCTACAAATTATGGAAACTTGTTTCAGCCACTAAATAAAAAAAATAAAGGTAACTGCGACTTTTTATCTTACAATTCTGACTTTTTTTCTCAAAATCGCAAGTTTATATCGTGCGATTCTGACTTTATAACTCACAATTCTGACTTTATATCTCGCAATTCTGACTTTATATCTCGCAATTCTGACTTTATATATCACAATTCTGACTTTATATCACACAATTCTGACTTTATAACTCGCCATTCTGACTTTATAAATCGCAATTCTGACTTTATATCACAATTCTGACTTTATATCTCACAATTCTGACTTTATAACTCGCAATTCTGACTTTATATCTCACAATTCTGACTTTATATCACAATTCTGACTATATCACAATTCTGACTTTATATCTCACAATTCTGACTTTATATCACACAATTCTGACTTTATAACTCACAATTCTGACTTTATATCACACAATTCTGACTTTATATCACAATTCTGACTTTATATCCCGCAATTCTGACTATATCTCTCAATTCTGACTCGAGATCTCTCAATTCTGACTTTATAACTCGCAATTCTGACTTTACAGTATATCACACAATTCTGACTTTATAACTCACAATTCTGACTTTATAACTCGCAATTCTGACTTTATAACTTGCAATTCTGACTTTATAACTCGCAATTCTGACTTTATATCTCACAATTCTGACTTTATATCTCACAATTCTGACTTTATAACTCGCAATTCTGACTTTATATCTCACAATTCTGACTTTATATCACAATTCTGACTATATCACAATTCTGACTTTATATCACACAATTCTGACTTTATAACTTGCAATTCTGACTTTATAACTCACAATTCTGACTTTATATCTCACAATTCTGACTTTATATCTCACAATTCTGACTTTATATCTCACAATTCTGACTTTATATCACAATTCTGACTATATCACAATTCTGACTTTATATCACACAATTCTGACTTTATAACTCACAATTCTGACTTTATATCACACAATTCTGACTTTATATCACAATTCTGACTTTATATCCCGCAATTCTGACTATATCTCTCAATTCTGACTCGAGATCTCTCAATTCTGACTTTATAACTCGCAATTCTGACTTTACAGTATATCACACAATTCTGACTTTATAACTCACAATTCTGACTTTATAACTCGCAATTCTGACTTTATAACTTGCAATTCTGACTTTATAACTCGCAATTCTGACTTTATAACTCACAATTCTGACTTTATATCTCACAATTCTGACTTTATAACTCGCAATTCTAACTTTATATCTCACAATTCTGACTTTATAACTCGCAATTCTGACTTTATATCTTACAATTCTGACTTTATATCACACAATTCTGACTTTATATCTCACAATTCTGACTTTATATCACACAATTCTGACTTTATATCACACAATTCTGACTTTATAACTCACAATTCTGACTTTATATCACACAATTCTGACTTTATATCACAATTCTGACTTTATATCCCGCAATTCTGACTATATCTCTCAATTCTGACTCGAGATCTCTCAATTCTGACTTTATAACTCGCAATTCTGACTTTACAGTATATCACACAATTCTGACTTTATAACTCGCAATTCTGACTTTATAACTTGCAATTCTGACTTTATAACTCGCAATTCTGACTTTATATCTCACTATAAATAAACTCACTGAGATAAAACGTCGCAATTACCTTTTTTATTTCATGGTGGAAACAAGCTTCCATAACAAATGCTACATTTCTCACTTGACAGTGAATGACTTCAAATAATTAAAGAAATATAAATAAGTAGCTTTACTCATAAATACCAGTGTTTCCTGTTTAATACACAGGATGTTACTGGGACTAATGGTAGATGCAGAATTAAAAGCATTCAATTGTGTGAATATGGGTTAAAATATCAGTTCGTCTCTAATAAATCTACATGCTTACAGTCTAGTATCGCTGCACTTTTAATGCTGAGTTTCTCTCTCCCATTATGCTTTTAAGGCAATGTACAAAACGTGTGCACCTGCACCTACAGTAATTATCTAAAAGACCTCAAACAGCTCATTATTAAGACATTACAGCGTGTGTCATGCATTACAGTACGCAGGTGTACAGGAAACACCATTTCTGTGTGTCAACAGAATGACCTGAACAACTCACTCGCTGAATTATAGTCCCTCTGCACAGCTTTTCTTGACTGTCAGCCTGCCTCATTCAGCTCAATGGGGTTTAAAGAGTGCACCTGTTAAACAGAGGCAGGTGTGCTCACTTAAACATGAAGCATTAACCTGCTGGCTGATGCTGATGAAGAGGAAACCCTGGAGTAGGTGCAGAACTCAGTGTTGTTCCGGTGGCCGTGTGCATGACTGTAAACACTCCTCAGGAGGGCTGTTTTGGATGCTCAATGACAATGGCGAGGTTGGAAGTGATCCAGCACCCGGGAATATGAGGACTTCCTCACTCAGCAAGCCCTTCACGTGCTGTCACTGCCATCACAACTACACATGATACCGCTGACCGATGCCCCCTGCAACGCACCCAGATCCAGGCAGGTATGGAAACATTAAGTATGTGTGTTTTATAGTTAAATAACAGCAGTTTGAAAGTTAAAATGGAAGAAGATATTCAACAGAATCATTTAAAGTGCCCTTATTATGCTTTTTCAGATATTTCCTATCATGTAATGTGTAATAGAGCTGTTTGTGAATGTAAAAAGTCTGCACAGATTGTGTCCCAGAAGAAAGAATTGATTCTGAACTGCCTGAAACGAGTCGTCAGTAATTCCAGTCTCACTTCTCACAATTTGCATAATGCCAGCCTATGGTCCTCATTGGCTGCTGGTGAACAACATCTACTTTGCCCCGCCCTCAAACACTCTAGTTGTATCTGAGACTGGAAGAGTTTGGTTTGTGTTGTCGATGTGTTGAGAAGACGCTGTTTTCTGCTTTGCATGAACTTCAAAAAGATGACGACTCGCGCTGGAATTGATACGGTAAAACCCGACGCCATCGTTACTGTTCATATCACTGTGTATCAAGCACTGAGGAAGATCTGAAACTAAAATTGGGATAATGGTAATGGGAGTTTGGTTTACGACATGCAACGTAAGTGGTGGACCAATCAGAGCAGAGTAGGCTCTCGGGAAGGCAGGGTTTAGAGAGACCAAATTCTTTATCGAACGTTTCAGACACTGTGAGAAATGAAGTGATGCTGCAATGTATGAGAAAATTAAAGTGTTTTTTTGACCTTGAATGCATGTAAACCTTCAAAGCAAAATTTGCAAAGCCATTTTTGTGTGTGTCCCTTTAAATGCAAATGAGCTGCTGCTCCCGGCCCCCTTTCCAGAAGAGGGCGGAGCTTTAACAGCTCGTGCTTCAGTTGCTCAACAACAACAAAGCTGGAGAATCTCACACAGCCAAAATGAGGATTGTCAGTAACGGTGTTCAGCCTTACATTGTTCAAACCGGAGTCGACACTGATGGAGAGACTCAGGAAGAAGTTACAACTTTTAGAATGAAACTGGACGTTTCTGAATGGTTAGTGGATAAATTTATTTAGTTGCTGTGGAGTTGATTCAACTCATCGACTAGCATGTGCCGTCATGTTAATCTTTTGTGCAAATCCAGTGTTGAATTGATGCTCGTTTGTGAAGCAGTCCGGCGTAAAGTGACGGCATGGTGCACTCGAATGACTTTCTCGACAAAGAGCAAAATGATCTGGTAGTGAATGAGTGTCTGAACTCTATCTGAGCTCATTCTGCAGTGTTTGCACACACGACCAGTGTCCAGCACTTCAGACTCCCTCTCAGAAACAAGAACTTCTGACACAAGAGGACACAAGTATCACTAAAGGCTGAAAACATCATTTAAACGGCACACAAAAGTCAAACGTCAAGCTTTGTGATTCTTGAAGTTTGTGATGAGCGATGCTGACGGTGAGAAGGCCAGTCAGCGGCGAGAGGTTAATTAAGCATAATGAGATATTAAACCATCACGGCCATGTCCCTTTTCTTCCTGTGACTGTTAGACATTAATACTCAATCATGTTCTCTGCACAAAATCTCTCTCTCTCTCTTTCTGTCTGGACTCCACTACCAGCAGCGGCCATCTAAAACAGACAGAAACACTGCTCGGACAATTTTTCACCTTTTGATTGTCAGAAAAATTGGAGAATTTAAGTTAATTTCAAGGACTTGTTGACCCAAAGATGAAAATTCTGTCATCATTTACTCGCCCTCAAGGCCGGCCTGTGGGTTTGTAACGCCCTGGGCAAGATCGAACAAAACACACTGAACATGAATTTTTCATGACATTTGTATGGAAGCTTGTTTCTGCCACTAAATAAAAAAATAAAAAAGGTAATTATGACTATTTATCTTACAATTCTGACTTTATTTCTCAGAATTGCGAGATTTGAACTCGCAATTGCGAGTTATAAAGTCAGAATTGTGATATAAGGTCAGAATTGCGAGTTTATATCACAATTCTGACTTTTTTTCTCAGAATTGCGAGATATAAACTCAAAATTGCGTCTTATAAAGTCAAACTCGCAATTCAGAGAAAAAAAGTCCTTCTTTTTTCCTTTGCAATTGCGAGTTTATATCTCACAATTCTGATTTTTTTAACTCACAATTCTGACTTTATATCTCGCAATTTCAACTTTATATTTCGTATTTCTTTATATCACACAATTTCGACCTCATAACTCGCAATTCTGACTTCATAACTCGCAATTCTGACTTTATATTACGCAATTCTGACTTTATAACTCGCAATTCTGACTTTATAACTAGCAATTCTGACTTCATAACTCGCAATTTCGACTTTATATTTCGCTTTTCTTTATATCACACAATTTCGATTATAACTTGCAATTCTGACTTTATATCACACAATTTTGACTTTATAACTTGCAATTCTGACTTTATACTACGCAATTCTGACTTTATAACTCGCAATTTCGACTTTATATTTAGCTTTTCTTTATATCACACAATTTCGACTTTATAACTCGCAATTCTGACTTTATATCACGCATTTCTGTCTTTATATCACACAATTTCGACTTTATAACTCGCAATTCTGACTTTATATCACGCATTTCTGTCTTTATATCACACAATTTCGACTTTATAACTCTCAATTTTGAGTTTATATCTCGCAATTCTGAGAAAAAAGATAAAAAGAATTGTGAGATAAAAAGTCACAATTACCTTTTTTATTTTTTATTTCATGGTGGAAACAAGCTTCCATACAACTACAACTTTGCAGAGATCTGTGTTGCACTCATCAGTTACTATGAAGAGCATATATGTTATTAAATATGTTTCTTCTACTAAGACTTAATCTATATGCATAAATTAGTTTGAATAGAAAATGAATTGGCAAATGCAGGCATGAACAGGTTGTTTATTTCATTATAGCCTAGATAAACAGAACATTACAAAAGACTGTATCCTAGCAAATTATTCATGACAGCAAGTTGATGTGTGTGTGTTATGTGTGTGCATGCTAACAGTCACAGCTCATATGTAGATTGCTTTATTTGAAGGTCATGTGCTGTTTGGTTAGCATGATTCTAATGTACATTAGCATGTAAATTACATTGCGTTTGCTGTTTTCTAATCATAGGGGAGGAGTGATAGAGTTTTGCAGTCTAAGCATGTGACATTCTCATTCAGAGCTTCTATTTCAGAATAAACTAGAAACTAGAGACTACATCCCATGATTCAAGCACTTCCATTTGTTGCTATGATACTGAGTATATGCATAATCAGCTTCTTGTTTGCCCCAAAAGTAATTTCAATCTGAATTGAATGTGTCACATGAATTCTACACACATTTGTAGAATCTGTGTGAAGAAATTTAAATATACAGTATATAGTAGTGGCCAAAAGTGATATTACTACTGTATATGACCTTATGGTATATTGTGTTGCATTAATCTACTGCTAATGTTGTCCAAATGATGCTATTTTAAAGCACTTTTTAATCATTTTTCATAGTTCATAGAATCAAAGTTCTACAGTATATACAGTAAAAACTACGCTAAAACTAAAAATGTGAGATTACACAACTTCAGTTTCACATATCACTTAGAATATAGTGCACAAATAATATGGACTACTATGTATGTATTTTATTTATTTATTTATTTGGTCCTTGACAGTATAAATCATCCACTTTCTTTGTCTGACCAGCTCAGACAGTCTGTCTAACATCTCATTTTGTGTTTCACAGGACGAGAAAATTTAATATAGTGTCGGAACAACGTGAGGGTGAGTAAATGATCTGTGAGTGAACTATTCCTTTAAAGTAATTTTGCCAGGCATTTTATATGTTGTGATGGAGAATGGATTATCTTCCCTCCAATCATTTGGCCTTTTTATCGCACTTGGCTTTCAATGCACATAATGTGTCTTGATATGCCACTGTGAGTGGTTTGGGCAATCTGATTAGCAATGCATCTTGGTTTGTACTTGCTATGTGGTTTAGACCAGATGTCTGTTTGATTTACTCAATATATATTATATAGCAAATCCAGCTGTGTGATATGTTTATATATTATCGCCCAGCTCTTTATATAAAGTTGGATATACAAGTGTGTCCAACTTTATCAGCATAAATACAGTATACTCGCATAGGGCGATATATATTATAGAGCAAATCTCAACTGCTTGATTGCTTGTATTGTTGCAAAATGTATATTATCTCCCAGCTCTAATCTGGTTAATGGTAAGTCTAAATCTAATCTAAATGGTAAATGCAAGTATAGGGCATGAAGATATTAAGATATTATAAACATTACATCATGATTTACTGTAAAGCTGCTTTGAAACAATGTGTATTGTGGAAAAGTGCTGTATAAATAAAATTATTTCAAGTCTCAAAAATCAGTGCCAACAACAGCAGTAAATCACCAGTATTAGCAATGAATGTTGCATTATTATGTTTGCAAAATTTCAGAGTCCAATTCACTAATTGACTATGCAAATTAGGTAATGCCGCAAACACACCCGTAAAATCTAATTTGCAAAGAGGCAAACATGTTGAATGGCCACATTAAACATGCAGTATGCTATTCCGAACAGTGCCATATGACATGCTTTCACATCATCCTTTGATACTCATTCAGGCCTTGTTTATACCTGGTATTAAGAAGCATTTTGGTCGATTGGATCACAAGTAGACAAGGGAGACACATATCCGTTTACACCTGGTGTTTTAATCCATCTCTTTTGTCCACTTTCAACCACTTCTGTACTGATTTCTCGAGGGGAGGGTCTATGGGCAGGTAAATGTATGGGCTTTTCAGATCTTTCGAAAAACCGACCGAACGCTGTGAGTGTGTGATAAAAATGAAGAATGTGAGAGAACATTGTGCTTGGTACATTTTTCATCTAAAACCAAAATTGGGTTTTTAGCTGACAAAGTTTAAATCCCATCTGGCTAGCGCGCTTCCCATAATGTTTATGCTTTAGGTCAGTAGGGTGGAGAGTAGGCGTCTTTTGCGCTGTTCGAACACATTTGATCACATGAGCATCTACACTACGAAAACAATCCAGTTGAATGCGTTTTCAACTACCTCTGGAAGTGGTTGAAAGTGGACAAGCTCAAAACGTTTTAGATCCCATTTACACCTGTATTTAGCGTCGTCCACTTGTGATTCGTTCGACCAAAACACATCTTAAAGGGGACCTATAATGCCCCTTTTTCAAGATGTAATATAAGTCTCTGGTGTCTCTAGAATGTGTCTGTGAAGTTTCAGCTCAAAATACCCCACAGATCATTTATTATAGCTTGTCAAATTTGCCCCTATTTGGGTGTGAGCAAAAACACGCCGTTTTTGTGTGTGTCCCTTTAAATGCAAATGAGCTGCTGCTCCCGGCCCCCTTTCCAGAAGAGGGCGGAGCTTTAACAGCTCACGCTTCGGTTGCTCAACAACAACAAAGCCGGAGAATCTCACGCAGCCAAAATGAGGATTGTCAGTAACGGTGTTCAGCCTTACATTGTTCAAACCGGAGTCGACACTGATGGAGAGACTCAGGAACAAGTTTTAGAATGAAACTGGACGTTTCTGAATGGTTAGTGGATAAATTTATGTAGTTGCTGTGGAGTTGATTCAACTCATCCACTAGCATGTGCCATCATGTTAATCTTTTGTGCAAATCCAGCGTTGAATTGACCCTCGTTTGTGAAGCAGTCCGGTGTAAAATGACAGCATGGTAACAACACTCTACTACAACAACTCTTCCTCTTCTCTAAAGCAGCCCAACATGGACTCACCCCCTTTGTTGTGTGTTCTCGGGGGCGGGGTTTATGTAAATTTCATCACTAACCCAGGAAGAAGCTCATTGTAGTCCCGTTTGTTGTAGTCCTTAAACAGCGATTTCTGTAAAAGAAAATATCTCCCTTTGCATTGAACTTTGAGTGTCGTAACTTTGCAGATGTTGTTTATGATCTAACAGCAACATTACACACTAACTAAAGTTAAAAAATACCAGGTGTAAACAGGGCCTAAGACACATGCATAGCTGTTGTGTGTATGTAAACCCTAACTTGGTCACACGCTTTCTATAGTGCAGTTGTGTTACTGGTGCTTCACTAGGTTTGGGCCTTATTTAACACCTACAGTACAATCAGGGTTCAGCGGTGAGTCCTTGTTGACTCTCCATGACACCCAGAGGCAGAAAAACACACACACTCTCTCCAAACACTCAGCAACATTCTCCACTATAAATAACCTTCACCTAGAGCAGCGTGTTTGCTAAGTGAGGATTTCTATAGATGCTGAAGCGGACCTGAGGCCCAAGCAGCTGTGCAGAGCTCTAAACGACCACACGACCCCCACGGACACTCAAAGATGCGTCATCGCTGCCACGATCACCCACCCTGCGGCCCACTGCGCTGTCAGAGGAAACTGGCCTGCAGATAGAGGAAATTAAGGAGACGATGGAAATGATAGATGCATTAATACCATCCGCTTCTTTTCTCATCCTCACTGAGGCTCTTTCTGGGTTCATATCGGTGAACGTGATTTCACCAAGTACAACATGTAACAACATTACAATCAACCTATCAGATTTAAAGGACAAGTTTACAGTTCATGTCAAGTTTAGGCTTACAACCAGTGTTAGGTGCTTCTATATCAGTGTTATTTACCTATTGTTTCCATCTGATTTTAGGGATAATTATGGGTAGGGTTAGGTTTATTTGGTCAGGGCTAAATTTTCAGACAGGAATATTGTTCCAGGATCAACAAAATATGTTGACCCATGCAGGGACATGTCTTACTTGGCGAAATCACGGTTAAGATCAGCCAGTTCACCATTCATTGGCCATTTGATGCACACAAAACCAGAACATTAGAACAAAACAAGTAGAACACATTATAATCAGTGATGCTGTCTACACTGGATGCCGCATGATGCGACACGACAAATCCCCAACAGTAAACTGTTGCCTTTCTATTTTTGACATACTCCATGCGCTCGCGCTACTTCTGACACGAAGAACACGCTTTGTCGCGTCTAGTGTAGACAAAAAAGAGAGTAAAAAATAGAGTTAACTATCATGCAGACACTGTATACAACAGTTTTTTTTTTTTCAACAAAGTTTTGATAACGTTGATAATTTAGAAGCCTTAGAAATATGGGTATCAAATATGACACAGTAGGATTTATAGAATTATATTATGTTTGAGGCTGTTAGTAGACAACAAACTAGATAAACAGAACAGTACAGTGCTTTTTTCTGCCTGTGAAATGATCTAGACTTTGATAGTTAATAATTATGATCAGTCTTACATCTATTTTCTGTGTCTATTTGAGATGCACCAGCTCTTAGACAGCATTCAAAAACACAACTAACTGTGATTAATCACTTTACGTGCCAGTCAGATCACCAAAGGTGCCCGACAGCATCCTGTCACCTGAGATGACAAAAAGAAGACCATATTGGCTTGTTCTGCAGGCCGGGAACTAAAGCTGTGCATGCTGATGAGCGTGTTAAATCCTTGATATGAAGCCAGTTACGAAAGCGTCCCTCATCTGAGCCGAGAGGAGAGGATGCCAACATCCCACCTGCTTCTGAGAGTCTCAGCGAGAGCCTCCTGTCTAATTAGCATGCTCTGTTGAGAAACACCCACTGCGCTCGACTGTTCCACACGCTGGCCAGTTAAAGCACTTCCTGTTGTCACTGGGTCTGAACACGACTGATTACAATGGCTGGTTTAGCACAGCGGAGGTGGGGTTGTGAAGGAGTCACTAGGAAGTCGCTTTACAGTCGGTTGCAAAGTGATTCCTGCATGATTTTAATTCCACCAGTCAAAGATTGTCAGAGAAATGTCTGCAGCTTATTTACACGCATAACATAAAAGTGGTTATCTTCAGGGGAATAGGAACAATGTGAAAGCTTCAGCTTTGTTGTTAATGCATTAGCAAACAAAACCTTTCTCTATAGAGACAACTGCTAGAATATTAAAGGGGTGTTTGATTATGATTTTACTTTTTTACTTTTTAGTTAGTGTGTAATGTTGCTGTTTGAGCATAAACAACATCTGCAAAGGTACGACGCTCAAAGTTCAATGCAAAGGGAGATATTTTCTTTTACAGAAATCACTTTTTAAGGACAACAAATGGCTGGTAGGGACTACAATGAGCTGTGACATCAATAACCCTAAAATTTACATAAATCCTGCCCTCGAGAACAAATTTATCCACTATCCATTCAGAAACGTCCAGTTTCATTCTAAAAGTTGTAACTTCTTCCTGAGTCTCTCCATCAGTGTCTGACTCCGGTTTGAACAATGTAAGGCTGAACACCGTTACTGACAATCCTCATTTTGGCTGCGTGAGATTCTCCAGCTTTGTTGTTGTTGAGCAACCGAAGCGTGAGCTGTTAAAGCTCCGCCCTCTTCTGGAAAGGGGGCCGGGAGCAGCAGCTCATTTGCATTTAAAGGGACACACACAAAAATGTTTTTGCTCACACCCAAATAGGGGCAAATTTGACAAGCTATAATAAATGATCTATGGGGTATTTTGAGCTGAAACTTCAGAGACACATTCTGGGGACACCAGAGACTTATATTACATCTTGTAAAAAGGGGCATAATAGGTCCCCTTTAATAAATGTTGTTCTTTTGAACTTTCTGTTCATCAAAGAATCCTGAAGAAAATGTATCACGGTTTCCACAGAAATATAAAGCACAACTGTTTTCAACATTGATAACCATCCTTAATGTTTCTTGAGCAGCAAATCAGCTTAATAAAATGATTTCTGAAAGATCATGTGACACTGCAGACTGGAGTAATGATGCTGAAAATTCAGCTTCAATCACAAGAATAAATTACAGTTTACAATATATTACAAAAGAAAACAGTTATTTTAAATTGTAATAATATTTCACAATCTTACTATTTTTACTGTATTTTTGATCAAATAAATGCAGCCTTTGTAAGCAGAAGAGACATCTTAATTATAAACTCTAAAAAATACTGTTGTTTCAAACCATGTTTGGGTCAAATATGGACAAACCCAATCGTTGGTTTAATTTTTTTAATTAGATTTTTAAACCCAATGGTTGGGTTTGTCCATATTTGACCCAAACATGGGTAGAAACAACCCAGCATTTTTTAGAGTGTAGGACTCTTTAAAAGAGACTTCTTCACACACACACACACACACAAACATGTTGTGATTAATTTCAGAGCTAGTTAGTTTGGATCATGTTTTAGAACTCTTGTTTAAATGATTTTTAAAAAATGCTTATGGAGGGAAAAGATGGGATAAATATTTGCGGAAGGAGCTGCTTGAGTGGAAAATCGATGTTAGGAACCAATCTGGAAAAGAAAACAAATAATAATAATGAAAGATTTTGCACTCACTGATTTCAGGTTTGGCAAGCGGGGTGAGGTTCAGTCTCTCCATAGAGTCGCTGTTCTCCTCATCTAGAACATAATCGAAGTTCAAGATGAACATCATCACAACTCCTTCCTGGTTCTTCACTGGGATGATGTGAGTGTTGCACTGGAAGTCTGACCCTACAAGAGGAAGATGAAGACATGTTTCATTTCCAAAAGCACTAACTCTGATCTGGTTGTTTCATCTGGTTCATTTGGTTCTGTTACCACCACCCATTGTCTGTCTCTGGACCACATCTAACATGTTACTGAAGACATGTGGCATGGTTGAGAGAAGGGAACCGAAGAGGGTGAGAGGGGTGAAGATTTTAAACTGACAAATCAAGCAGATAAAATGGAGAACTAAATCACCATAACAAGGTACTGTACTCATCATAAAAATGGTTTCATTTCAAAGTAGAGCAGCACGATTAATCGCTACAAGACCGCAATCTCGATTCAAACACCCACGCGATCTTATTCTTAAACTACTACGATTCGGATATGTCTATTAAACATTTGACAAAATCACACCGAAACATTAAAATCTGCATTGACGCTGCCACTTAGCCAGAGAGAGCACAAACAGTCTTTTCAACCACACAGTGTCATTGTTTCTGTGTTACAAATATTTATATTATCACAGAAGAACTGGGATAAAAGCGATAAAAATAGAGTAAATCACCTTTAGAAAGCAACATGGCCATTCTAATAACAACTGTATCAATTACATCGTTACACCAGTAGGTGGTGACATCTGACTGTTAAAAAAAGAATCAATCATTCAAGAGATTCATTTAAAAAATGCTGATTCATGCAGTAATGAAACAATTGAAGTTATGAATGAGTCATTGAATCATTCATTCAACCCGATTTTTTAAAATAATTCATTCAGATTAATTAAACGTTTTCATTTTTCCATATAAATGAACTTTTTCCAAAAAAATTTTTTCCATAAAATAATAAATGGTTTTTCATTGTTTATAGTAGGAACAAAGCACACTATAAGAATAATAGTAGCGGACTATATTTCAAGTTTTCTGAAGTCAAATTTAAGATGTTATTCACTGAAAATGTTCCCTTTTAGTGGTTTTTTGAATTAATCTTTTTGACGTGGGTCAGTTTTTGAATGTCAGGATTTCAGTCTTCTGTATTATTGCTAAATATTACCTTTATAATCAGTAGAAATTATGTTGCAGGATAAAACACAACAGAACATAATTAGACCCCTCAAAATGCACTTTTTGTGAGCTCCTTCAAAGCAGATGGACTGAAGCATAACAAACTAATTTGCACTATACAGCAGGAGAAGGTGAGATTTAGGAGCTGAACCTGAAGGAGTGAAGAGGTGATGGCAGCTTTCATCTGCTCTCTGATACTGACGGTACATTACTGAAATACCCTCTCCAGATCCACAACCTCTAACAGAGAAACAATGTGAGAAAGCACCAGTGAAAAGATGGAGAGAGAGAGAGAGAGAGAGAGAGAGAGAGAGAGAGAGACAGCCTGAGCTAGAGGGTGTGATCATGGATAAATGTGGTGAATCAGACCCAGAGGTCAGAGGTCACAGCCTGTGCCTCTCTCTGCAGGCTTAGCCCTGTTCAGCTGCTGTTTTTCTGCAGCCCGGCCCACGTGGACGCGGCAGGGACTTAGCAGGGCATGACAGGCACAATGAATTTGTCCACATGGACAGCAATGTTCTCCTTTTATCTTTTTTTCTTTTTTAGTCCAATCCATCCTTGTGTCCTTCTCATTCAGTCCACTCCCAAAGCCCCTTTAGTGATGAAAGGATATCTGCTGCACTGAAAGATTATTAAAATGTTTGGGAGTCCGTATGAAAGCTTGTGCCTGACATAATATAATATATCATACAAACAGATAGTATCTGTCCTGGATGCTGATCTGTCCTCAGACTCTGAATGTTTGAACTTGATATGGTGTCTTAAAAACACACTGTTCAGGGCAGAGACGTGACCGCAATGGGTAAAAACGTCTGTCTGCATGTGTATGTAGACCAACCATTCAAAAATACTGCAAACAGAATATAATACAAATTCTGCGAAGCAGGGTTATTATTGTTAACTAAGGGGCCGTTTAAACAGCATTGTTTTTAAAAAAAAACAGAGAAGTTTTTTATGAGTTTTGCCGTTTATTTACACAACAACGGCGTTTTGGGAGCCTGAAAATGGAAACTTTTGAAAACGGGATTCAAAGTACAAGTTTTTGAAAACGATTACCATTATTGTCTCCGTGTAAACTACAAAAACACGAACTTGTGAATACGGTGACGTCATGCGCATGCATATTACATGTTCAGTCTACAGGAAATAGAAAATAGAAATAAAAAAATGTACAAAAAAAACTCTTATTACTCTTAAAAACTCTATTACACTCACTAACCTAAACTGCACTCCTATCCGGGTCACGGCACCAACGTAACCAAAAGCGGGACTCGAACCCGGGTCTGCTGGCATGGGAGTCGGGCCTTCTAACAAGGAGACTAAAGACCGCAGTCTCTAGTGTGCCTCTTGAGATCAGGGGTTTACACGCACAACTCTTACCAGCCTATGTCCATTACATATGAAATTGAAATCTTTTGTAACATTATAAATGTCTTTTGAAAGGTAGTGTATTATCAGCAGAAATGTACTGAAATCTGGTCCAAAACAGCAGTGTTTCACACTATTCCTTCTCTCTGTCAGACCCTCCACACCCCTTATGGTCACAGTCACACCCAGCAGGAGCCAAATATGTCAGCTTTTCTTCTACAGCGCTGAAGCTCATATAGGACACAAGCAGGGGATAGTCTAGGGTTCTTCTTGAACATGCTGGACTAAGCATTTCCCGCATCCTGAGCAGTACATCAACGTCTCCAGCACCAGCAGGTATCATTAATACTTCTAACACAACACCGGCAAGAAAAATGGATCAAATGAGGTGTGGAATATTCTGTGGCAACTCTCCTCAAATGTAATCGAATCTACATGTTCAGTATAATCTAATGAGCATGCAGAGGAGAAGTGCTCTGAAAATCCTCTGAACATGAAGAACATCATGTCCTATCAATGAGAAGATACAATCACAAAATGATTCCAGCCATTTACCAAGATGTCCTAATGCAAATGTATTTTAGACTGGAAGTAGCCAGAATGTGACATTGAAAATTAAGCATTAGGCCTGTTTTACACTGCACGCAAATTTGGTCAGATTTATTGAATAGAAAGTGCTGTTTGGTAGATACTGAATATGATGTCTGCATGTGTAAATAAACCAACCATCCAAAAATATAGTGGATTTTTATAAATTATTTTAGAGATTGTACTCATAAATAGTGGAAAAAGTCAAAAAGACATTTTAGAAAATGAAAAATTAACAATAAATATTTACATGATTTTATAAAAATGTGTTAATTTAAAATAAAATTAGGGATCTAAATCAAAATGTTTATATAATTTTTGAGAGCCTGATTACAAAAACAAAAGTTTCTCCATTAAAATCCATGTCCCAAGCACACAATTATAATGTTCTCATTATAATTTTATGTAGCCTATATGACAGACTTGAGCTGCACATGTTGTACTTAACTGTATTTTCCATTTTGAAGTGATTTCAATCATATTTCAAGCAATTCATAACCATCACTGTGAACAGTGCGCATCTGAAGTGTCTCAGCTGAAGGAAATAATCCATTATTTATCGGCTTTAATATATTAGCTAAATTCTCTTATCTGGCCGATAACAATAACATTAAAAATGTACATATATATCGGCCGATACCAATATGGTGGCCGATATATCGTCCAACCCTAAATAAAATAATAATATTTGCAATTTTCATTTGATTTATCTTTACTTTTATGCTTCTACCTGATCTGACTCCAAATAAATTACTTTTGTTGGTGTAACTTAGTGAATTCAGGTTGTTTCAGTCATATTAAATAATATAAATGACTTGAATAAAATGGTTGAATTTAGATGTTATCACTTATCACATTTTTTTAGGTCATTTGACAAAACATTTACAGCACAGTTCTTTAATCACTTTAGCTTTTATGCAGTTCATTTACAGTAAATAGACTGCAGGATGAATTTATGAATATATAATGTATATTTAAGAAATAGTAAATGCTGTTCATAAGAACTCTGATGTTCTGTATGCATAAAGTCTGAAACTGTATGTGATACATCCCCTCAAAATGACGACATTTCAATGCTTAAATCCTGCTTATGTTAAACACTTCAACAAAATCTTGTTCTGCTTATGGAAAAAGCTCATGATGGAAATATAAGTGGCTCCACAGGACAACGAGAGGAGTTCAAAGCAAATTTACTAAACAATTGTGCTATTTTTGTGCAAAAACATGTTTCTTATTCATTAACCAGATGCAATTCCATTTATCTATATACTAGTGGTGCAAATGATATGATATAACATCGATTATTTAAGCCAGTAATATGATAATTGTCATAACTAAAAGCACGGCATTATGATTTGATTAGATTTAGGGGCCTGAAATCAATTTATCGATGATATTATATTATGTGCTAATTTTACTCAAACAGTTACATTTTTATTAACTCACAAATACAACCAAAATACAACATGAACATTTAATTTAACTCTCTGAAAATTGCAAATCCTGTATCCTAATTAGAACATACACAACATTTTTTTTTTTACATATTAGTCATTTGATGGATGTACCGATCCATATGGATGCATCGTTACACCCCTAGTGTAGCACTTTATTCAGTATTTAAAAGATTTCTTTCATCCTTTTCAACACAGCATACTCACTGTCTCTGTAAATATGCCAGTAAATAATACTGCTTACTTGTAACTTGGACTGTAATGTGTTCACACTGATTTCCCCCCTCAGCATCTGAGCTCTTATGAAGATCTCATGTAAAATGTGTGTTCACAAACACAACTGTCTTAACCAAACCCTCTCGCTTTCTTCTTCAGGGAGGAAAACTGATGTGCCGTTTGCAGACGGATCAAAGATTCTCACTGCACAACATAAGTGTCTGTTGAGCTCAGACTGTTTGAATGTCTCTCACTCCCTCCGTCTGGGAGGAAGCCATTGGTAGACTTCATTAGCAGCATGCTGGCTGTCTGACTAAATATAACTACTGTAGCTGGTGCTGGAGCAGGTCCGTTCAGAGCAGGCATCCATACAGACATTTTGATTTTTTTTTTAGTCTCTAACCAGTTTGAAATATACGGAGCCCCACACATGACACGCAGGAAAAAAATTGTAGGCTGAATCGCGCGCAAAATTTAGCAAATCGAGGGAACGAAATAGTAAAAAAGTATGCCCAATTTAGCAAATCGAGGGAAAGAAATAGTAAATTGTGACCACGAATTAGCAAATCAAGGAAACGAAACAGTAAATCTTGCGCGCAATTTTGCAAATTGAGGGAACGAAACAGTAAATCGTGGTCCACGATTTAGCAAATCAAGGGAACAAAATAGTAAATTGTGTTTACAATTTCGCAAATCAAGGGAACGAAATAGTAAATCATGCTCATGATTTAGCAAATCGAGGGAACGAAACAGTAAATCTTGTGCGCAATTTTGCAAATCGAGGGAACAAAATAGTAAATCGTGCGCACGATTTAGCAAATCGAGGGAAGGAAATAGTAAATCATGCTCATGATTTAGCAAATCGAGGGAACGAAACAGTAAATCGTGCACGCAATTTCGCAAATCGAGGGAACGAAACAGTAAATCTTGCGCACGATTTAGCAAATCGAGGGAACGAAACAGTAAATCGTGCACGCAATTTTGCAAATCGAGGAAACGAAACCGTAAATCTTGCACGCAATTTCGCAAATCGAGGGAACGAAACAGTAAATCTTGCGCACGATTTAGCAAATCGAGGGAACGAAATAGTAAATCGTGTGCACAACTTTGCAAAACAAGGGAACGAAACAGTAAATCGTGTGCACAACTTTGCAAAACAAGGGAACGAAATAGTAAATCGTGTGCACAACTTTGCAAAACAAGGGAACGAAATAGTAAATCGTGTGCACAACTTTGCAAAACAAGGGAACGAAACAGTAAATCGTGTGCACAACTTTGCAAAACAAGGGAACGAAATAGTAAATCGTGTGCACAACTTTGCAAAACAAGGGAACGAAACAGTAAATCGTGCAGACGATTTAGCAAATCCAGGGAACGAAACAGTAAATCGTGCACAAGATTTAGCAAATCAGGGGAACGAAATAGTAAATTGTGCACACGATTTAGTAAATCGAGGGAACAAAATAGTAAATCGTGTGCATGATTTATTTTTTTTTCTCCAGCATGTCATGACTCAAGACTCGAGACTACAATGGGGGTGTTTCAGGGAGTTCAGAAACAGTGACACTGATATAGAGAATAACTCCTGCTGGAGGGACTTTGTGTAACTTTGCAGAGCTTTTTCATGCTCAATCAGCATCATTACACACTAAAGAAAGATGTAAATGTAAAAAAGTGTAATAAGACCCCTTTACAATGTACACCATTTTTGTAGAGAATGTGATGCATTCAGTCAAAACTGATTTAAATGCTCATTTACAAATGAGGTCCTTACAAATAAATTATTTAAAGTGTTAAATTCATGACGTTTGTGTTTCACAACATTTCCAGTCTAATGACACTATGATGCCTTTTTCTCAAATTAATTATGGAACAAAGACGCAGATCGTGTATCCACTTGCCAGTCCATCTATTTGACATTTTTGGGCACTATTGCAGGTCAGTCAGGCCTCGTATTGTGACTCTACAACTAGTAACTAAACAGGTTCATTCCTGTTCGGCAGAGCCTTCTGAAATCTTAAGTATTTTTATATAGCTAATTATGCACCAGATTTTCAGAAATATGCTCTCATAAACTTCAACTTTATTATTTCCAGATTATTTGCACAATGACAAAAAAATGATCAGAGCTGTATTAGTGATTGCATAGTGAAAGATTGATAGTTAACTTGTATGAGGACATCAATTTAAAGATCGTTTTCATATTTTAACCTATAATATATTCTACTTGTATTAAATGTTCTTAAACTGAGTGACACAAACCAACTAACGTCACCAAATTCATCAAATCTAATACTGATTACTTGTTTTTTTACAGGTACAGACTGTGTTTTACATGATTCATCAGCAACAATTAAAGATAATTATAAACATTACTGAACTATGTCTCTTGTATGTTTAGCGCCATTAACTTGATGGTGCTTCACACAGTAAAGTGTGTGTAATTAATCTCTGGTGTCTCACGTCCTGACTGGGATAAAAGATACCGCAGACGCTCTTACACCGCAGACATTGTGACAGAGATGTGATACACAAAGATCTAGTGTCTTGATGCAGGTAAAGTTGAGGGAAAGAGGTCAAGAGGAACAGTTACATCCAGAGACACAGATTGTCTTGATGAATACGAATCACATAACTACACAACTAAAATGGCCTATTCCCTTGTTTTATTAAGTTTTATTGAAAATGTTTTATTTAGCTCTATTTTTTTTTTTTTTTTTTTACTCATTTAAAGGGACAGTTCACCCAAAAATGAAAATTTGATGTTTATCTGCTTACCCCCAGGGCATCCAAGATGTAGGTGACTTTGTTTCTTCAGTAGAACACAAATGATGATTTTTAACTCCAACCGTTGCGGTCTGTCAGTCGTATAAAGGGGCTCGCACACCGGACGCGAAGCTCAGCGCCGCGCAGCACCGCGACACGTCTTTAAAATTCGAACGCATTGTTTTCTTTTGTTTTCCGAGTCGTAGCTGGGTGCCGCGGACAGGCGCTGAATGTCGCACCGGTGTGCGTACACTCATAGAAAACAGTGCGTTCGAATTTATAGACGTGTCGTGGCGCTGCGCGGCGCTGAGCTTCACGTCCAGTGTGCGAGCCCCTTAAAGCATGTCAATGGGAACTCCATCTATAAGAGTCAAAAAAACATGCACAGACAAATCCGAATTAAACCCTGCGGCTCGTGACGACACATTGATGTCCTAAGACACGAAACGATCGGTTTGTGTGAGAAACCGAACAATATTTATATCATTTTTTACCTCTAATACACCACTATGTCCAACTGCCTTGAGCATCCGGTTGGTGAGGTCTGAAAACGCGCTCTGATGATGGAAGTGATCTCTCGCGTGTATACGTCAATGAGTGCGAGACATCACTTCCGGCATCAGAGTGCATTCAGACCTCACCAACCGGATGCCGTGTGTGCGCTCAAGGTAGAAAATGATATAAATACTGTTCGGTTTCTCGCACAAACCGATCGTTTCGAGTCTTAGGACATCAATGTGTAGTCACGAGCCGCAGGGTTAAATTTGGATTTGTCTGTGCATGTTTTTTTGACTCTTATAGATGGAATTCCCATTGACATGCATTATACGACTGACAGACCGCAACGGTTGGAGTTAAAAATCATCATTTGTGTTCTACTGAAGAAACAAAGACACCTACATCTTGGATGCCCTGGGGGTAAGCAGATAAACATCAAATTTTCATTTTTGGGTGAACTATCCCTTTAAAATTCTTAATCCATAATATAAATAATATTTAAGGATTATTCAATTCACTTTGATGGAATTTTACTATACAAGTAAAATTTGTAAATCTTAAAAAAAGGCTTACATTTTTTTGAGTGTACAGATGTTTTGTTGAAATTTAAATATATTTAAAAATATATAAAGATAAAATGTACTAATATATATATATATATATATATATATATATATATATATAAAATAAAAATACAAACATTTAAAACATTTAATTATTCAAAAATAAATGTAAAAATTTGATTGCATGTGATTTCAGCCAGAGTTATTTTAGTATCATTAATCTACTATCATAGTTTTTGTTAATATTTTGAATTAGATTTTATTTTTATATTTTCGTTTTTTTTCATTTGAAATTTTGATAAAATTTTAGTAATTTTGTTGAGCATTTTTCGTGATTTTTTTTTAAAAATGTCTAAATAGTTTTTTTTATCAAGTAGTTTTTGTTTATTTAGTTTTATGTATTTTAGTACATCAAATAAAACTAAATAAAAAAAGAATCTGAAATAAAATAAGTTTAAGTTTTTTATATTTTATTTAATTTAAGTTAATGTTTATTTTATTTCAAGTAATGAAATCGTTTTTTTAAATGGTAGTAGTTTTGGTTATGATAATAACCCTGATTTCTGCACCATTGGTGTCCCAAACAGTGCTGCCAATTTAGCGATTTTGTCTCAAGATTTAGCGACTTCCCTGCCCCTTTTGAGACTTTTTTCAAAAGCCTAACGACAAATCTAGCAACTTCTTGGACAAACCTTATCTAGATTGCATGACTCGCCCACTAATCTATATTTATATTAATATAGATCAGTGGACTCGCAAGTATGACGTCATCTAGCGACATTTAGCAACCAGTTTTAGATACTTTCAGCTGAAAGCAATTGGCAACACTGGTCCGAAAATGGATTTTTTTTTTTTTTTTAAGGTTGCATTGTGGGCAGCAGTATAGTTGGTACCTGGCGTGTCTGGCTGGGATCCCTGTGTGTCTGGGCATTCAGAGCAGAGGCAGATGGACAAACACTAGTTGAATGAAGAGATCTCCTTCCATCCTGTACCATGCTGAAAGTCACCTCTAATCTACAGAGTGTAGCATATCAGAGCTGTCATGTGCAATAGTATGTGTTTAAAATGCAGCTTTAATGCCAGTTCAGTGTGTGGATGTGTAACCCCTCTAGTCCTACTCGGACTGCTCTGAGCGGGACTCGAACTGGCGTCTCTGGCATGGGACAAGGATGCTAAAGACCTCAGTCTCTAGCATCAGTCGCAAAATAAAAAAGTTAATTAACTAAATCTTTTATGTTAATTGCTATCAAAATGTATGAGTTAGCTAATCAGTACTTCAAGTTAGGAGAAATTAACATGCATGAGTACTACAAACTCAAAATAGTTCTGCTTACTTAAAATTGGGAACATCATAACTCAAAAAATTTGATGTAACTACCTCAAATTTTCTGTGTTAGCCCAACTTATTCAGGTTTACATGGCTTGAAAAGACTTGTGCAGAAGTTATATGGACTATGTTTATGATATTTTATGGTGTTTTTGTCCTTTTCAGACATGGAGAGTGCTTGGTCCCTATGCAATTTCACTGTAGATCAGAAATTCAGCTAAACTTAGTTTTGTTTTGTTTTTTTGTTTTTTTTGACAGAAGAAAGAGAATCACACAGTTTTAGAAGGATATGAGGGTGAGAAAATGATGACAGATTTTACATTTTGGTGTGAACCATCCCTTTAAAGGTGAGGAGTGCACTTTGTGTGACTGTGATTTAAAGGTAAAGTGTGTATAATTTCTGTCACAAGCAGACATAACAACATTGGCTCCACCAATGGCATGAATCTGGGGTGGCCATTATTTTTGCAATATTGTTTGGTGCTGCTAGTGACAGAAATTACACACCTTACCAGTAAAATTACAGTCATCAGTCTGTGATCTAAAATTCAAGGAACAATTTTTTTCTCTCTTTTTCTTCTGTTTCTCCATCTGTCACCGAAAATCCTTCATTTCACTCTCTGCTGCTCATTAGAGAGGCGTGTTGTGGTAATACAGTAGACTTGTTTGACTCGTTGTCAAAGCTATAACACGCAGAATTTTAAAGCAATAGCACTTAAGTGACTATACATATGTTTCCAGACTCTTCTCAAGTTCCAGATAGGAAAGATACCCTTGTTAAATACTTAAGAGCCCCCCACAGATTACGGCGGTTAACCCTTGACACTCGTGTTGAGCAGGTCTATAGCGCTGATGTATCAGTAACCTGATTCGTGTTACAGAGAAGTCAGACAACAGGTAACCTTTAATCTGTACATTACTATCCTTTCTTTAAGCATTTCTTTAGAATTTCTCAGCTGCCACATTCAGCATTGAAAACACACAGTTAAAAGCATTCAAAAGAAATTTTTTGTGATATTTAAACAAATATTTTGTCAGAATGCACAGCTAATTTGAACGGTCGTTAATAGAGAAAGATGCATTTTGTTGCTTCTACCAGCACTTAACCAGGACCTAATGGGAATTAGTCGATGAGTTGAATCAACTCCACAGCAACTACATAAATTTATCCACTAACCATTCAGAAACGTCCAGTTTCATTCTAAAAGTTGTACCTTCCTGAGTCTCTCCATCAGTGTCCGACTCCGGTTTGAACAATGTAAGGCTGAACACCGTTACTGACAATCCTCATTTTGGCTGCGTGAGATTCTCCAGCTTTGTTGTTGTTGAGCAACCGAAGCGCGAGCTGTTAAAGCTCCGCCCTCTTCTGGAAAGGGGGCCGGGAGCAGCAGCTCATTGCATTTAAAGGGACACACACAAAAACGGTGTGTTTTTGCTCACACCCAAATAGGGGCAAATTTGACAAGCTATAATAAATGATCTGTGGGGTATTTTGAGCTGAAACTTCACAGACACATTCTGGGGACACCAGAGACTTATATTACATCTTGTGAAAAGGGGCATAATAGGTCGCCTTAAATGTATGCGCAAAATTGGAATATCATATAAAACATTTGCGAATAAAGCAGCATTTCCATCCCATGTGTTCAAGAGAACAAAATTGTCACTTCCTAGGAAACTGGCGCAAAATATCTGTAAGAAAACTGGAAGTTGCTCTTTTTCGTACAACATAAATGACTTATGCCTCAGAGCGCACAGACAAACGCTGTCATGTTATCTTGCATTCGGATCCTGGTGTTTGGGAACGCAATCGTGACAGTCATTATACACACCCATTTTGATGGCAGACATTGGCTCAGGCATTTCAGAACGACTAAACCAACATTTGATATGCTGTGCAATGAAACTGGTCCAGTGCGTCCCAGTTTCGATAGAAAACCGCTTTTCCATTTCGCTGTACAGTATAAGTTGGCCACATGTGCATCAGGGGACTTATTCGGTAAATGTGTTTCTATCAAAGTTTATTCACTTGTCTTCATTTCTCATGTTTTTTATACACATTTTTAGAACATATTTTATGCAATATACAAAAATTTGCATAAAATAGGTGGATGGAAACATTCCACCTGTGTTTGACTATATAAGCCCTGTATGTTCTGTCAGTCTTTGCAAAGTCTTGTTCTTCCCTGTTTGCCTGTGTCTTGGACTCTGTTATTATCTGCCCTGTTATTGTTATCTGTTATTATTGTTTGCCCTGTGGTTTTGGCCCTATGAGCGCTTATGTTTTTTATGCACATTTTTAGAAATTTATGCACATCTTGGCATTTCCATCCAACATTTTTATGCAATATACAAAAAATTGCATAAAAATAGGTGGATGGAAACTACAGTCTGTAAAAAAAAAAAAAAAAAGGTCCATTGCATGCATGCATTGAACTAAGCACTGGTCTCTGTCCCCTCTGTCTATACCTGATGGCCCATCTGAGACACCTTATCGACTCACTGTTTTTCCAGCTCACTGCGCTCTTCCTCTTCCCCTGGGCCTTCAGCATTGAGCACGTCAGTCAGGATAGAGCTGCTCTCATAGTACAGTCAGCTGTCTCACAGCTACGCTCATTCAGAGACTAAACCTCTTCAGTACACACGTAATAAAGAGTTACCGTTCGGTGTGCTGTTACTAAAACAATCACTTCTAGAGTCATATCTAGAGACCAGACAATCATACAAGGACAAGGCAAGTCACATTTTCTTCAGAAAATGTAAAACTCTAGTTGTGATTGATATGTGCTTTTTAAAAGTCACTGCCATTAGCAGAGAGCAGGATGTCTGATATAATGCTGATATATCCATAATGCAATAAGGACAAATGAGACATAAAAGAGTTGCTTTAAGGCATGTCATGTTCAGTCTTTGCAAAGTCCTTGAGAAGCTATTTTCAAGTCAACAGGCATACAAATACAGCTCCTGTTTACTTCAATCGGGAAAGACTGAGATCTCCAGAACAAAACAAATCTGTTTATGTTTGTTTCAATGAATCAAATATCAGATAATTGCATAAATCCGGCTTCTTTTGCTCAAATCACACTAAAATAATGTATTTTTCTTTTACAGGATGGTGCAGATGATGTTATGAGAAGGCACTTACAATACATTTTTCAAATGGACTGTCTTTTCGCACACATACTGTGTCTGGATGTACACCAGTATTATTTTAGTATTATTTATATACTATTATAGTATTTATTAATATTAGATTTCTTGTATTTTTGGGTTTTCATTTGAATTTTAGTTAGCTTTATTTTTGTTTCAGTTTTTTTTTTATTTTAGTTCTTTAAAGGTGCAATATGTAAGAATTTTGCAGTAAAATATCCAAAAACCACTAGGCCACAGTGTTATATATTTTGTTCACTTGAGTAATTACAATATCCCAAATGTTTCCAACTATTTGTGAGAAAATTGCAATATTAACCAAGGCTCCGGGACATGTGAGGAGTCACCTGTCAATTGCGTCATACCCGCGTTACACTGCAGTGTGCAACAAGTGTCTCACAGCAACCGCCGAGACAACGTTATAACATCATTTTCAACACACTCAAATGTATCTAATATGATAAACAGAGCTGTGTTACCTCATACTTATGACCGGAAAAGCGAAAGCAGCGCCGGCGACTGTGGCATAATAAAGGTTCCGCTGCTCACGGTGTGTGTTGCATTCGTCTCTCGTTAACAATCGCTTCAGCGGCCTCGTTCAGCTCCCACAACACTTGGTCCTGCTCTGCTTCATACTACAGTAATGTTAATAATCGCATCCATGAACATGATTTCCTCCCAAGTCCTATCCCGATTCCTTTCAACCGGCTGTGAGGTGAAGACCACATGTCCCAAGATTCTGCGCTCAAACTTGGCGTCATCAAGCTACGCCTTTGTTTTGAATAGGCCTCTAGCGACCTCTAGCGGACAGAAAATTCTACATATTGCACCTTTAACTTAAATTTCAGTTACTTGCCAGGTTTTTAAACTAATATATATTAGTTTAAAAACCTGGCAAGTATATATATATATATATATATATAAAACTGTAATTATATATATATATTGCAGTTTTATTTCCATTACTGAATACGATTTTTGATGTACACAAGATTTCTGAGATCAAATGAACACTTACTGTGCAGAATATTTACTTGAACCATACTAAAATTGGCACAAAAAAATTCTGAAAACAGATCAAGTTTATTATCCATTGACAAGTGTCAGTATATTTTGGAACTGACACAAGAAGGAAATAACACTTCTGTTAAAAGGAACAATATGTAGTTTTTTTGCCACTAGAGGTCGCCTATTCAAAAGTGTAGCTTGATGACGCCGAGACTGAGCGCGGAATCATGGGAGGTGTCATCTTCACCTCACAGCCAATGGAAAAGAATCAGGATGGGAATCAGGCAGAAATCATGTTCAAGGATGAGATTATTAACGTTACTGTAGTATGAGTACTGTAACAGAGCAGAGCAGAGTGATGTTGGAGCTGTATGAGGCCGCTGGAGCGATTGCTAATGAGACACAGGCCTCAAGAGCAGTGGAACTTTTATTATGCCACAGTCGCCTTTTCTGTTTCTTCCGGTCAAGCGTATGTGGGGTAAAGCAGCAATGTTTATCATATTAGATTATGGAATATGATATTGGAAATGATGTTATAACATTACTCTGTGCGTTCGCTCGGTGGCTGCTATTCAAACAATAAGACTAAACGTGTTGAGCTACGTATATAACAATGATTAGTTTTCTGTCTATAAATGTATCCAAACAGTTGTTCCCTTCTTCTAATAAAACATATTAGACAAGGGAACAGAAATATATTAAAGCGTCTTTGGAGTTTCCACGGTTTCTACAAAATAAAATCGAGGGTAACGCGGATATGATGTCATTGATAGGCGGCGCACAGACATGGTTAAAATTGCTTATTTCTCTGGATTTAAACATTCTTGGAAACATTTGGGATAATGTAAGTACACAAGTCAACAAAATATATAACACTGTTCTAGTGGTTTTTGGATATTTCAATCTAAAAATCTTACATATTGTGCCTTTAATCAAAAAAAGATGGAAACAGGCCAAATATTGACTGATATATTAGTCTATCACTAATTAAAATGGCAATCTGTCACCAAACTTCCTCTTTAGAACAACAGCTACACCAATATCAACATCAGAGAACTTTACTGGACTGAGACTAGTGTGCCAGTGTGTGCTTATCTATCAATTACTTCCATTTTGAAATGGTCACTGCTCTTTGAACTCCATGGCAGTGAGAAACTAACCTGTCAATCGCTCTCACTGTGAAACTGAGAGCAAAGTAATGAGCAGAATGAAGCTAATGACAGTATATTATTGAATCCGCATCTGCTGCACTTGCCTGCACATAAATAGCTCTTGATCTTAGCGCAGTTCTTCTTTCAAGATGATGGAAATTTCATTAGATTCCTATTTCCACCATCAATAATTAAAACAATGTAGCACATCGCAGTCATCAAAATACAAGTATGCATTTCACTGATGACCCTGTGAATGAAGACTTACACGCAGGGTTCAAAATTAACATTTTGTCGCACCTGACAATGGCGAGAAAGAACATTCACAAGTCATCTATAAATATATTTACTGGCCATGCATGAAATTGTATTTTGCATTATTTTTATAGCTGTATTTTTTTCATCATCACTTGATTTTGATCTTGCCTACAGCTAAAAGTGCAAGACAGATCCTAAGTCTTTTTTCATTCCCTGATTGCTTTTCCAACCAAAAATAACATGCTTAAAAAGTAAAATTGGATTAGCTAATAATCTGCAATGTAATAATCCAATCTCTTTAATCTATTGTGGCGTATCTGAAACTCAATGTCCAACGTGATCTCTTTAGTAAACATAGGTATTTGTACGTAAATGCAAACAAGCATTTCTGTACATTTGCACAGACACTGAAACATACAATAATAACATATTCACAGCATCTGGAGTAAATGCAGTTTTCGTATGAACAACTTTACAAATGTACAAATATTTACAAATCCTTTTAGGTTCATTGAATATATAATTCATGGAATTATTAATAGGTTGATTTTATTCTATTTAATCATTGATATTAATTAAAAAAAAACATATATTGTGATTAAAATTATTGTCAATGTACATTTATTTGATTATATTATGCATATATTACAACAAACATTGTTGTCACTGTACATTTATCTGACTATTACTGACATAATTAGGGGAAACCCTGAAATTCTGTTATAATTGTTAAAATTTCCAAGGTTCAGCATTCTCCCTTAAAAGTGATCGGGCAGACCAAACCGTAAGTCGTAGAGACTTGAAACTTTGAGGGCTGGCGAAATTTTCTGGTATTTTGGATTTTTTGAAAAACTACTTTTGTGAGCTAGTCCTACGTTTTTGACCTAATCAATACCAAACCAGTGCAGCGAGATTCTCTGGAGTCTGATTGTCAATAATTATCAAAAAAAAGTTGAAATTTCGATTCACGGTCTCTAAGGGGCTCGAAGTGGGTGGAGTCACTTTTACTAAAATGGCTATAACTCGTGAACAGAATGAGATATTTTCACCAAACTCAGCACACTTATGTAAGAGCTCATTCTGTGGTCACGTGAAAAAGGACGTGGTGACTGGCCACTTGGTGGTGCTATAACAGGAAAAAAGCATGAAAATGGCTATAACTACTTCACCGTTAGTCTGATCAACTTGAAAACTGGCATGCAGTGTCTTGGTCCAAGGTGCCATGACTGTCTCTGAGGACATTGACGTATCTCAAAAAACATGTCCGCCATCGGCCAATGAATTTTGAGCAGCTATCAGACAAGGTTAATGGAGGCCGATCGGAATGAAACTCGCTGGGCCTGTTTGACTCACGGCACTAGAGGCCTGAGAGAAATTCGAAATAAATCGACCACTGGGGGGCACCTTCGCATTTTTCATGTGCATTAAGGATCATGTATTGCGTGATTTTTTCGTGCACGCCCATGACATTTGTACCACATGGTAGAACTCCTCATTCTGAGCAACTTTGCCTCTAGGACCGCCGCTGTCCACTGAATCGTTTGTTAAATATTGGAGATTATTTCAAAAACCAACTTTACCGAACTAGTCCTAGGTTTTTAGCTCAACCTCGAAAACTGTTAAAAAGCTATGGTAAATTGCCTGTATTGGCTGTAAATGGTCTTTTACATCTATAATCTAAGTGGTTACATGCTTGCTAAATAAAGCATAATACCTTTTTTACGCATGTGCTTGAAGGCCTTAAAATGCTTGAACCCCGAAAATTGCTTCTCACAGCTATATTTGTAAAGTGTAAAAATATTTTAAGTTTCTAAAGTTGTGCATATGTAAATCCTTTTGCATTTTAGATGCTGTCAATATATCCATATTGTACTATATGTTTACAAATGCACATATATTTACATTTAAATGTTACGTGCAAATGGTAACAAACTTTTATGAGATCAATCTGCAATATATATGGTTGTTACGGCCCTGTTGATACTGATTTATTTGATGTACATGCATCATATGAGTACTGGATCTTTGATTTATATGTCTGTTTAATAGCAGAGTATTATAATGGCATATTTGTGCTTTTGTGCTTTTATTTTCAGGGCTGATGTGACCGGCAAGTCCTGACATGATGATCTTTAATAGAAAGCTGCACTTCATTATCAAGTAGGATGTGATGACGGGCACAGAGCAGTGTCAAAAAAACCTGTCAGATCCTCATCATTTCCATTACGGTAAGCATTATTTTTTTGGTCTATTCAGTGAATGCATTACAAGGTGATAAAGCAATTCCCATCATCCCAAAGGAAAAAAGTGGAGGATGCAAAATAAAACATTTCAGTAATCTTCCCATTTTTCCCCCATAATTTCGCCTACTCGGTTTGCCTCAGACTCGAGCAATTGAGTTCCTGCATCCCCAGGGAGAACAGATTTTGTTTCATTCACTGAGCAAGTTACGGCTTTTGAAGGCTAAAAATAGATCCATAATGGTCATACCTTCAGGAAAGACTGTGTTAAGTCATTACCGAGTGGACGGATAGGTTTCACTCTATAACTCCCTCCATTGAGAAGCTTTTTATTCGCTAGACAAGCCATCAGTGTCTAATGACCCCTGATGAAAGGTTGCATCTTTGTCATTCACTGGTGTGTTTTTAAACGCAATGCAATTTAGAGGCAACGGCTCAATGATACAGCGGCAGTCATCCATTATGGTCGAGAAGATGAACAAGACAGGCTGGAGTCCAGGCAATCGAATTCTGAATGAACATGTGAGAGGGAATCAGATTACAGCGTATGCTTGGGTAATCTCCAGCAGTTGACTATTTTAATCCAGTGTCGCGAACATTACTCAGGAGATAACACATGACCAGCTTAGGGGAAAAAATCATGTTGTAGAAAAAAACTGTGAATGCCCACAGTACACCAGAGAGGTCTGGGCTTTCAAGGACTGCCATTTTAGAAGTAAAACGACATGTATTTGATGTATCTGAAATATATTGAATTTCTAAACATAATAAAAAATATCAAGGTGATATTTCCATATTTGCAACATTGTTTTCTGTCAATGCATTAATATTGCACGGTATGTATACAAATGCAGATAAATCTGCATGTAAATGTTAAGTATTGTAACATGTCATGAATAAACATGGTTGCGTTACGGTTGATTTGTGATGAATATGCATCATATGAGTATTAGATTTTTGATTTATATCTCCATTTAATAATACAGATTTATAATGGCATATATTCGTCAGATATCATCTTGCGTGCACATTTTTCTGTACGCAACAACGAATGCAGGAGAATGCAGGTCGTAATGCCTGATTCACGAACAAATTATTCTTATTATTCTGATGGCCCTGTGCCAAATGGAACCCTAAGCCCTCGCTATCTTTCTCCGAGTCCGCACTTTTGTGATGTAACGGCGATTTGACTGTCGGGAAGAAGTCTGCGGAGCTCGCTTCAGGCAAAAGTGTGCTCACGAGCATCCTGCTGAAACATAAAATAAGAAACGGGACACCCTAAGGTCTTGTGGACTTCATGGACATGCAAGATTTATATATATAATATACAATGACAATAATATATACAATTCTGACTTTATATCACAGAATTCTGACTTTAAATCTCGCAATTCTCACTTTAAATCACAGAATTCTGACTTTATATCACACAATTTTGACTATATATCATGCAATTCTGACTGTATATCACATAATTCTGACTATATCACAGAATTCTGACTTTAAATCTCGCAATTCTGACTTTATAACTCGCAATTGCGACCTTATATCACGCAATTCTGACTTTATATCACGCAATTCTGACTTTATATCACGCAATTCTGACTTTATATCACAGAATTCTGACTTCAAATCTCGCAATTCTGACTTTATATCACGCAATTCTGACTTTAAATCTCGCAATTCTGACTTTAAATCTCGCAATTCTGACTTTATATTACAGAATTCTGACTTTATATCTCGCAATTCTGACTTTATATCACAGAATTCTGACTTTATATCTCGCAATTCTGACTTTATATCACAGAATTCTGACTTTAAATCTCGCAATTCTCACTTTAAATCACAGAATTCTGACTTTATATCACACAATTCTGACTATATATCATGCAATTCTGACTGTATATCACATAATTCTGACTATATCACAGAATTCTGACTTTAAAACTCGCAATTCTGACTTTATAACTCGCAATTGCGACCTTATATCACGCAATTCTGACTTTATATCTTACAATTCTGACTTTATCATGCAATTCTGACTATAACTCGCAATTCTGACTTTATAACTTGCAATTGTAATAACTGTCAGATATAAACTTGCAATTGCGAGAAAAAAGTCAGAATTGCGAGTTATAGTCAGAATTGCATGATAAAGTCAGAATTGTAAGATATAAAGTCAGAATTGCAAGATTTAAAGTCAGAATTGCGAGTTATAAAGTAACCTTTTTTATGTTTTATTTCATGGCGGAAACAAGCTTCCATAGAAAACAGCTTCATATTTTTGTGGAAACTGATTTTTTTCAGGATTCTTTAATGAATAGAAAGTTCAAAACAACAGCATTTATTTGAAATTGAATCTTTTGTAAAATTACAAATGTTTTAACTGTGACTTTTGATTAATTTAATGCTTTCTTGCTCAATAAAAGTATTAATTTCTTTCCAAAAAATCTCTGAACCATATATGGGTATATTAGTTGAAATGTGACTCTGACATGTTTTCATACACTGACGTGGCTTCATGTCATGAACATACAGTAGAATCGATCTTCTCCACTGTGATCAAATGATTCTTCATGTTTGGATAATAGTGCAGAGAAAAGCTCAATGGCCATGAGAAAACCATAGAAAATTCCTCTTTGCCCAGCGTATCCGTCTAATGCGCTGTGACAGCGGTGGTGTTGCAGGGCTGTTTTGCTGTAGTTAATGCACAACTGGTCTGGGAATCCACCAATCAGAGACGAGCGATGGAGGAGGGGATGGAGGGTAACTAACCCTTTGTTTGCTGTCTGCTGGCCATGTGGCTTGCTCTGGTCTTACTGGGGCTGCTGCAAGCCAGACGACATGGCCTACTTTCATTTCTAATCAGCTCTGCCTGAAGTTGTCCTCCAGACCGATGACTGCCTCACGCCCACTCGATGAGCAAAACTGATTGGCTATTACATTCGTGCAGAATTTTGCTGAACCACCAGTGATGTTTTTCCCCGCTGTCATGTTTTCAAATGGCCGAAAGGCATTTGTCATATTCTATTCCTCATCTGTGTCTTGGAGCAGCATGATCCATTGGGTTATATCATGAGAAAACACCCGTAAGACCGAATGAGAGCTGTGAATGTCTATGAATGTGTTGAAACCTGAAAAACGCTGTCTTAGAAGGCAGAAGACGGCGGTATGAAGGAACCAAGACTCATCTGAGTCCAGTGTTTGTATATCACATTTACGAAGCAGTGTTATTTTAGCATCGTTGCAATACTGGTTAAAGGTCCAAATGTCAGTTTCAGTGCAGTTTCAAAGGGCTCTACACAATCCCAGATGAGGAATAAGCAAAATGATCATCTTCATTTTCCAGACGAGGAATCTAGCAAAACGATCATCTTCATTTTCTAAAAAAAAAAAAAAGTACATACTTTTTAACCACAAATGCTCATCTTGCACTGCTCTGCGATGTGCCACGCATTACGTAATCACGTGAAAGGTCACGCGTGATGTAGGCAGAAGTGTATTTGACAGTTTAAGCGCAATAAGACGTGAAAGAGAACTTAGTTTAATACTCACAGGATGCTATAGGCTCCTCCCTCTTCCGGATAGGGGGGCGGGGAGCAGCAGCTCATTTGCATTTAAAGATACATGCAGGAAAACAGCATGTTTTTCCTTCTACTCAAAAATAGGCATTTACAACATGGTATAATAAATGATCTGTGGGGTATTTTGAGCTGAAACTTCACAGACACATTCTGGGGACACCAGAGACTTATATTACATCTTGTAAAAGGGGCATTATAAGTCCCTTTTAATTAATTCCCTCATTTACGTAAATCATTGTACTAATTCATTCCTTTGTTTAGGTAAATCGTGGCCATGTTGTACACTGAAAAAAAAATGGTGTTTACAATTTTCTTTTGAAGCTGTTTTCACTTAGAAATTGCTTGTACATTTCACAAATAATACCAAATAAATAAATTAGTTCCCTCTTTTTAATTTAGTTAAATCGTGGCTACGCTATTACTAAAATGAGGGAATGAATTACAATATTACAATGTGGCCATGATTTACCTAAATGAGGGAACAAGGGAATTAATAAGTTGTGGAAACAAATGATATCTTGATTTCTTTTCCCTCACATTTCATGTGCGTGACTTCTTAACTATGAAATGTCATTGTATGGAAAAAATTCGTCAAATTTTCCATAGAGTTTTCAGGGAACAAATAACAGCGTGCATTTGGGACGACATGAGGATGAGTAAATAATGACTGGAAAATCACTTTCAGTAGTTGTTTAGTTAAGCTCACTTTTTGTTCCAGATCATTACACGTAATGATATGAGGTCTTGGAAGGCAGTCTGAAACTTTAGGAGGTGTCTTCATACAAAACCGTTACCAGGTAAGTCATTGACTAATTGGTCAGCAAGGTTCCAGTCAACTAAATGGTCGTCTTCACCTTTAAATAGTAATGCAATGATGAGGAATTCCCAAGAAACAGTCATTGCTCTGAAATATTTTCTTCTACACAAGGATTTCATATTGGAATCACCGTGATCTCCCTTTCATTCTCATTTCCTTTCATATGTGCGGGCCAGATTAGATCTCGCTGTATTACAGTCGAGAGGGTCGAGAACAGAAGGAGCAGTAGGCGATGCTGGCAGCGGCAGAGGAACAGATGGTTTAGGTTGCCTCTGGATGGCTTTCAAAAAGGCTTCCCTTAGCTGAGCAGATATGTTTCATTAGAAGTGGTCCTGATGTATTGGACAGACATTTGCCCCTTATAATGCACTGCCCATCTGGTGCTGAAGTGTTGGTCGGGGTGCTGGTTATATCTGCTAAATAGAACGTGTGTGATCTTAAACAGAAGAGATCAGAGAAGATCTCTGTTGTTTCTCCTTGACAGCCGTGCATGGAGAGTGTTTGCCAAGAGAGAGGTCTGTGATCTCAATATGAACTCAAACATTTCTCATCAAATCATCATCATCTATACTTTTACTGTGTTTCAACAATTGACTCATTTGTTTCTATTTTTATTGTATATACAGAAGCATCTGAGAAAGGGTTGATGCCTAAATGCAATATATCTGAGCTGAGAATGTAATGAGGATCTATTATACTTTTTTACATTTTCACCTTTCTTTAATGTGTAATGTTGCTGTTTGAGCATGAAAACGGTCTGCAAATTTACAAAGTCACTCCGTGAAACGCCTCCATTGTAGTCTTGAGTTTCTTCCAGGAATGAACACGTCGTAATATTCCTAATTTAAATAATTTCCGCCCAAGGCATATGCAAAATAAAGGGGCGGGGCCTGGTTGAGTTAGTTAGTAGTGTGTTGAAACTGCCAGTTATGGGAAAAATTATGTGTTTTTTAACATTCAAGCATTAAAACCTATTCTAGTAGACCCAAAAACAAAATCAAAACTTTGTAAATGTGCAAAATATGGCCTCTTAAAGAAATAGTTGACCCAAAAATTTATTTTAAATTGAAATTTTAATTTCAACTGAATTGATTTTTATCATCCTTTACTCACTTCAACCCCGTATTCTTTCTTTCATGAACTTATAGCATTGGTCTGACTTGTATAAAGGTGAATTTTTTAAACACAAGAAGCACAAATTAGATTTAAAGGGATAGTCATCTTTGTCATTTTTGGGTGAACTATTCTACCACAATGCTGGGAAAAAAAAAAAAAAAAAAAAAACATTCTTTACTTTTAATGCAGAAAATAATTATATTTTATTTAGTGCACCATAGTCATATTTTCTTCTTTTATGCTTATTTAAATAAAAAATAATAATAATATATATATATATATATATATATATATATATATATTTTTTTTTTTTTTTTTAAAAACAAACATTTTCTTTATAAAAAAATATCATATAAAATATATGTTAAAAACCTTCCTTTTGAATTTAAGTCTGGCAGATGGGACAATTATGAGTGAATATCACACAGATTTATCATATGACTTCAGAAGACTTGGAAAACTTATGTGAATTTAATTTATGATATTCTACACTCTAAAAAATGTTGGGTTGAAAATGGACAAACCCAGCAATTGGGTTGTTTTGACCCAGTGGTTGGGTTAAATGTTTGCCAAACCTGCTGGGTAGTTTTATTTAACTCAACTATTGTTTAAAAATAACTGTATTGCTTGCTTAAAATGAACCCAAAATATGTTGGAAATTAACATTTATTAATAAGTTTAATGAATAATAATTAATAAATGTTCACCTTTTGATTATTGTTGTTGCCTCTAGTAATTTTGTGTCTGATTTTTAATTTCCAACCTATTTTGGGTTAATTTTAAGCCAGACATATAGTAATTTTTAAACAATAGTTGAGTTAAATAAAACTACCCAGCACGTTGGACAAACATTTAACCCAACCGCTGGGTTAAAACAACCCAAACTGTGTATACAAATGCAGTCATAGTTTTGCAGAACAATGTACTGTTCAATGTACAATGAACAATGTACTGACGACACCTGATCTCAAAATAAACTTGATATGTTTTGAATGATCTTTATTTTGATTGGCCGACCGCTGTCACTCTCTCTGCCAGACATGCATGCATCCGACCCAGCCAAACACACGTCACTATTTCACAACAGATGCAAGAGTAACCAAAGAGGTGGCGGCCCTTTAATAATGCATGCTGCCCTTTCAGGAGCAACCATCCTACACCTGCTGTTACACTGTACCTTCAGAGCCCTCCATCCACCAGCCTTCAGCTGTGCATGGAGGGAAGAAAGACGAGGATAAAGCCCTCGGGCCGGCCCTTCACGGAGGGGATGGAGCGAGTGAAACCCAACACCCTCGCCCGCCACATGGCTCAGATCCTGCGGCGTTTCTGTGCACAGGTGGAGCGGTGAATGTCTCATTATCTCTTTAGCTCCGGCACGCTCGATCGGTGTCAACTGTTTTCCTTTAAAGGACGCGTGACTTTACGTGAGCAGATACTGACAGATGCAACAAACACATGCTTTGACATGTTCACGGTGGAGCAAACTCATGATAAAGACACAATAACGGATGGTGAAATGCAACCTTTCCGACATATGCACGGCACAAGTGTTTGTTTGGAAGAAGTGTATGGAGACCTGTCCGTGCCCAGAGGAAAGTTTTATAGCTCTTTCATTATAATTTGGTAACACTTTACAAAAAGGTTTCACTAGTTTCACAATGAACAATACTTCTACGGCATTTATTAATCTAAGTCAATGGTTATTTCAACATTTATTAACACATTTTCAAAAGTTGTATCTGTTAACATTAGTTAATGCACTGTGAACTAACATGAACAATTCAATTTTTACTATCTTTATTAACAAGATTAATAAATGCATTGTTAGTTCATGTTAGCTAATGCATTAAGTGTGAGATATTTTTGAGAAATCGCTTATAGCTCCTAAACCATTAGGCGTAGACTCAAGTGTCTTATATCGCTGAAATCCTTGACTCAGATTCGCTCGTTGGCGAAATTTTCAGGTTTTTTGGATTTTTTGAAAAACCTATTTTTGCAAACTAGTCCTAGGTTTTTGTCCCGATCGGAACCAAACCAGTGCAGCAAGATTCTCTATAGTCTGATTGTCAATAGTTATCAAAAAAAAGTTGAAATTTCGATTCACGGTCTCTAAGGGCCACCAAAATGTTTGAAGTGGGTGGAGCCACTTTTACTAAAATGGCTATAACTCGTGAATGGAATGAGATATTTTCACCAAACTCAGCACACTTATGTAAGAGCTCATTCTGTGGTTGCGTGAAAAAGGACGTGGTGACTGGCCACTTGGTGGTGCTATAACAGGAAAAAAGCATGAAAATGGCTATAACTACTTCACCGTCAGTCCGATAGACTTGAAAATTGGCATGCAGTGTCTTTGTCTGAGGTGCCATGATTGTCTATGAGGACATTGATGCATCTCAAAAAACATGTCTGCCATCGGCCAATTAAATTTGAGCAGTTATCAGACAAGGTTAACGGAGGCCGACTGGAATGAAACTTGCTGGGCCTGTTTGACTCACGGCCCTAGAGGCCTGAGAGAAATTCGAAATAAATCGGCCACATTTTTCACGTGCATAAAGTATCATGTATCGCATGATTTTTCACACATGCCCACGACATTCATACCATACATTGAATCGTTCTTTAAATATTGGAGATTATTTCGGAAACCAACTTTGCCGAACTAGTCCTAAGTTTTTAGCTCAACCTCGATAACTGTTAAAAAGCTATGGTAAACTGCCTGTATTGGCTGTAAATGGTCTTTTCCATCTATGATCGAGATGGTTACAGGCTTGCTAAATAAAACATAATACCTTTTTACACATGTGCTTAAAGGCCTTAAAGCGCTTGAACCCCGATAATTGCTTCTCACAGCTATATTTTTAATTGGGACTTGAGAATGAAATATATATCTTACCACTCATATACTGTACAGTATATACTTTAAAAATTTCTCCATTTGCTCTCCAGTTAATCTCACTGATATATAGAAGAAACAATTAAGTTATTAAATAGATCTAATTTGTAATTTTTTATTGCTACGTACACGTATGTCAGTGGTTGAAAGTTTAGTCTTAATATACTACACACAGCATCCTTAATTAACACTCACCAAGTGACACATGCAAGTAAAATAAGTTTGGAAATTAAATAAAACATTTACTTTATTAGGAACTGCAACTTTAGGTGGTTTGTGTTGAAGAATGTTAGTCAGTAACATGCATGATTCAAATCAAACACATACCAAACACCTACTGAAGAAATCATCGGTTGCAATCATACCAACTTCATCTAGCAAACCTAGGTTAATTTCCTCCAGAACTACATGTGTAATATTCCTCATATTATTACACAAGCACAAAACTACGAGGAACTAAATGGCGAGGATGTGCCTTCGCATTTTTATGACAGGTGCAGTTTCACAGAGAGACGCAGACGGGCTCATCTCGTATTTGCCGCTGCGAGTGACACGATGACCTGTGCTGTCTGTCACAAAAATGCAAGCAATGACATTGTCATAGGGACTAAAATATATTTTTTTTATAAAAAATACTGCAGAGGGCCAGTGGTTAGTAAATGTGCTCTGACATGTTGCGCAATAGTGCTTGTGTGCTGGTGACTTCCGTTTGAAAAAATAGCAAATAGGATAGCATAGAAACTATTGTGTCTCGGACAGAGAGCAGAGTATGACAGAGAAAAGAGGCATCATCTGGACTTATTTCACTTCAAGAAATGATGAAACGTATGACATTTATTAAATGCTAGTAGTGGTTTGTGGTGTTTTATATAAATGTAAACTATAAAAGTTGTTAAATGTTTGATCGTGCTCGTATAAATTTTTGTTGGAAAACAAAAACAGTCTGATCATGTGCAGTTTAAGTCCATTTAATGATAATAGTGACTATTTAATGTTAAATGGGCAAAGTTTATCCATTTATCCTCTTAAGTCACATAAACTTTTAATTTATTAAAAGTATTGTAATTGGCAGAGATGATGCTTCTTTATTGAATCAAATTATATTTTCTTTTTTAAGGTTAAGTGAAGGCCAGAGACTCATCTGTCATGTATTTGAGCTCCGTCTAACTGTGCGAGTGCTGAACTGACTCGTATGGATCCTGAATGCTCTCAATACAGCCTTCAGACACACACAGATCTCATTTCCATGTCAGAATGTGACGGTGAGGCCATTAGGCCCAAGATTATCATAAATTCAATCTCCTTCTCTCTCGGGCATCTCCAGATGTGTTCGAAAGCCTAGTGAGCTGCCAACTGCCTTAGCCAGCATCCGCTAAAGCAGCATGATAATTTAAAAGTATTTTAATTTTCGCTCTACATAGGCAGAAACAGAATAGAAATGGTGATTCTCACATGAACCGTCAGTAGATGTTGGCATTAGCTAAGGATGTGATACTCTCATAAGCATAAAAACATTTAGTGCACAGAAATATTGGGTAAAATAGCAGTTTTTTCTTTTTTAATCAGCATGTCTTGTTTTGTCCACCTTCTTGGATTTTGTCATGCAGCTTGTTGCAATGCATTATGAGATCCCATCCTCTGTGAGAGATGCATGTAATGCTGTCTTAGAAAGGAGAAAATACTGCTTATATTATAATGACATAAAAATGGATGATTATTGACAGCATTCAATATTTGTAATAATATGCAAATTTTAATTTGACATTTATATGATTTAATTACAGAATTATTTATAAAAAGAAGTATTTATAAAAATATGGTGGTGCTTGCTTATGCAAATTTCACTAGGGTTTCTAGGGTGTTGCTAGGGTGTTCTGGATGGTTGCTAAGTTGTCAAAAAAAGCTTTTACAACTCTAGGGGTTATTGTTGTTTTAAACTCCACTTTTAACCCCAGGTAAAGGAACATTTCACACTTTATAATTTAGAAGAGTGGTTAGCACCACTTTTTACCGGGTTTAGTAGCGCTTTTGCGGTGCCAAACGTGTACAGTGTGATATGATGCAGTGTTAGAATGTTATGACTAGGATGCTTAGCAACTGATAACCAATAGCGTGCCTCATATTCACATGCTTTGGACAGTCACAGAAACACAGCAGAATGTATAAAGTGTTTGAGTGTTTCAAAGTTTGAGGGGGAAAACGTCAAACAGCGACAGAAAATGCGACAATTGGAGTGAAGAAGAGAGCGTTTCATTCTTACCTCTATAGTCAGGATAAACTTGATAGTACAGTCGGCAAATTCGGCAATATATTATATGTTAGACACTTCCCAAGTGTATAAATTGCAAATCATTAAAGGGGTGGTTGCTTATGATTTCACTTTTTTAACTTTAGTTAGTGTGTAATGTTGCAGTTTGAGCATAAACAACATCTGCCAAGTTACAACACTCAAAGTTCAATGTAAAGGGAGATATTTTCTTTTACAGAAATCACTTTTTAAGGACTACAACGAGCTTCTTTCCGGGTTGGTGACATCACTAACCCTAAAATTTACATAAACCCCGCCCCCGAGAACACGCAACAAAGGAGGTGAGGCCATGTTGGGCTGCTTTAGAGAAGAGGAAGAGTTGTTGTAGTAGAGTGTTGTTACCATGCCGTCATTTTACGCCGGACTGCTTCACAAACGAGGGTCAATTCAACGCTGGATTTGCACAAAAGATTAACATGACGGCACATGCTAGTGGATGAGTTGAATCAACTCCACAGCAACTACATAAATTTATCCACTAACCATTCAGAAACGTCCAGTTTCATTCTAAAAGTTGTAACTTCTTCCTGAGTCTCTCCATCAGTGTCGACTCCGGTTTGAACAATGTAAGGCTGAACACCATTACTGACAATCCTCATTTTGGCTGCGTGAGATTCTCCAGCTTTGTTGTTGTTGAGCAACCGAAGCGCAAGCTGTTAAAGCCACGCCCTCTTCTGGAAAGGGGGCCGGGAGCAGCAGCTCATTTGCATTTAAAGGGACACATATAAAAACGGCGTGTTTTTGCTCACACCCAAATAGGGGCAAATTTGACAAGCTATAATAAATAATCTGTGTGGTATTTTGAGCTGAAACTTCACAGACACATTCTGGGGACACCTGAGACTTATATTACATCTTGAAAAAGGGGCATTATAGGACCCCTTTTAAAGAAACATTAATCAAGTTGCTGACAAAAAAAGTATATATATTTACATTTATTTTTCTTTTTATTACTATTTTCCATTGTAAAATTGACTCTCACAAGATTTTTTTTAATGTTATTGGATCTATTTTAAGTCAGAATATCTAATGGACAATAATTTTCCATAATATGAACATAATTGACAACACACTCTGATATACTGGTTTCTGGATTTTTTGCTTGTTTTATTCTCTTCTCAAGCATATAAATAGCAATGAATATTATTCTAGTTTGTGGAAAAAATTATAATTTTTCATTAAACAATATTTTTTATTGCTATTTCCCATTGTGGAATTGACTTTCACTAAATATTTTTATTCCCCTAATTAAACTAACAAAAAAATCTTTCTATAATTATGCTACTGGAGCTAATTATGTCAGAATATCTAATGGAAATCAAATGAACATCGTTTATAACACACACTAGGCCCTGTCTCATCAGTAAACCTTCATTACAAACAGCTAGTTCAAGCACCAGATTCTGTTCAGGAACGACACTACGAGCAAGTGTATCGAAATAAATAAACAACTAGATGGCTCATCAGCTTTGCATGAGCGCTGTAATCCATCATGAGCCGGGAGTGAGGTGTCAGGGTGCACAGGTGTAACGACTCCATTAAGACTGCACACGAGCTGACATCTCCATATGCTCTACAACACTGATGTGACATCAGAGCCCATTACCCACAAACCTCTTCATCCACACCGCGCCCTGGAAGTGCTAAACAAACTCTGTTTACCAGGGGTCATGACAGCTGTGCGGTGTGATCGCGATGATGGTTTCATTGGCTGCACGCACACATTGATTTGCTTTCAAGGTGACTTGGAAGGGATTGCAAATGGATGTAACCTCGTTAAAACTGTTCAGAGGCCTTACTAGAAACCGCTTCTCAACACCAAAACTACTGAAAAACTCATTTTCATCGGGTACTACAGTAGATCAAGGATGGACGTTATGATATTAAAGGGTGTTTTTAATGCAGAACTTTGCCTTTTTATTGTATTACTTTTGCTTTTTGAGCCTTTTGTTTTGAACTGGTGTTACATAATGTGAAGCTGTTTTTGCTTCACATTATGTAACAATAAGAAGAGAAGAGAAAAAGATCAAATGGGATGAATTTTCTGCCATTTTTTCTGCCATTTTCTGCCACAAAGTATGTACTGGATTATCCAAAACAAGTCATCACCATATGGTTATTTATTTAGAAACCATATTTTTATTGAATTTTTTATACTGTATTATAGTAAAGTGTTTTTAAAAGAAGTCTCTTCTGCTCACCGAGCCTGCATTTATTTGATCAAAAATACAGTAAAAACTGTGATATTGTGAAATATTATTACATTTTAAAATAACTGTTTTCTATTTGAATATATGTTAAAATGTAATTTGTGATCAAAGCTGAATTTTCAGCATCATTACTCCAGTCTTCAGTGTCACATGATCCTTCAGAAATCATTCTAATATTATGATTTCTGATTATTATCAATGTTGAAAACAGTTTTTTTTTTTGGAAGATTATTTTTGTGGAAACCGTGATACATTTTCTTCAGGATTCTTTGATGAATACAAAGTTCAAAAGAACAGCATTTGTTTGAAATAGTAATATTTTGTGACATTATATACAGTACATATATATATATATATATATATAAGGTACGAGAGGCTGTGCTTTATCATGAATAAGTCACGGCTGAAGGGCGTTGTTAACCCTTTCAGCCGTGACTTATTCACGATACAGCACTATAGCCTTGAGTACCTTATTGCTTTTATAAAATGGTTACCACACAATACAAATATTAAAGCCAAAAATATGTATCAATGCAACTTTCATGAAGTAAACTTTCACTAAAAGCCTTCCTTCCGCCGGAAAAAATAGTCACTGACTGTGAACAGCAACAGAAGTTACATTATCACGCCTTTAGATGGCGCCAAAGACTGTCTTTATGAGTGTGTCAGTCAGTAGCGAAGACTTTTACATTGAAAAGACTGAATTGTTGTGAACACGGAACAAGATGCAAATGACAAATGCTTTGACTAGTGACTGTCAGTCACGGGAAAACCCCTTAACTGTTAAAAGGACAAGATAAAACATCGGACATTTAAACAGATTTTTTATTATGAACATAGGACTGACCTGAAGGAAAATGCTAAATCTGAATGCAGGTAATATATATATATATATATATATTCTGTCCTCTCCCTGACATAATAAACATATTTGACACATTAAACATTACCAAAAGTCTTATCAGATCATCATTTTAGAGGTGGTGCTTCTTCTCCTAAACAGGTCTTCATCGAGGTGCTTTATCTATCTCAAATTTAATTACACCTTCTTTATAATTCATATCTTTCGATGAAAAGCCAGCACAAGGTTCCTGGCAAAAGCTTGAGTCTCAGGTGAGCTGCACTGCTCTCTGATACCCAGCTGATGTGATGTATTGTTAGTCCGTGCATGTGTACAGGGTGTTGAATTTCACTCTCAGCTTGAAAACACTCTTTAACCGAACCTCTAATGATTCCTTAATGAGCCTCAGTCTGCTTTTCAGTCCCACTTTTATGCTAGCTAAAACGCTGCTTATTAATATCTATGTACAGGGGAAATGGCTGTTTGAATCGCCCTACAGGTGCTATTAAATTGCAGTGCTCAGCTGAAACTGCAAAGGCAAGTCATTAAACAATGGTGTTAATATATATATTCCCCAGCTGAAGTTCATTGTTAACGGTTTTCTATCTGAGCAGGTACAACCATTGACTTTCTCCCAGTACATAGCTAGTATGTAATAATTTCTAGATGCCATAAGTTGTCTATCAGTGGTATACCAATTCACTATTACAGAGATGTGCTGTTATCTGTTTAAAATGTTGAAACTTACTTCAGAAAGATGGTTTACCATGTATACTTACAGCCAGTATCCCTCTATGGTACATTGCCAGTATGTCAACCTATTAATTTCCTTGCATTGTTGCAATTAAAAAGATCTTTAACTAAAATATGCTGTTTTTAAGCCACATGACATTTAATTTTCTGTCTGTTTTTGCTCCTCAGATTGCACTATTAAAAAGTCTGTACATTTCTCCAACATTTGGATTTTTTCTGCATCATTGGCAAGTCAAATACATGTTTTTGTTCACAGATCATAGATTTACAATAAATTATTGGTATTACTATTGTCAAATTTTAGTGATGCATATTTGCCCATAGGGATTTATTTTAATCATTATCAATTATCAATTATGTTTTTGTCAGTCGAACCCCTTTGACATAAAATATTTACTTAAAGTCCCCCTGAGATTTTAAGTTAATATTTAAATAATTTAACAACACATTCACATGGTTCTCTGATGTTGGTTAAATGTGACATGCAGGTAAACAAATGTAATATTTATAGTAAGTTTTTTATTTATTTATTTTTTTAAATTACTTATTCATTTTAATTTTACATTTATATTTATTTAATTATTGATTTAATTATTTTTTTATATATTTAATTAATTATTATTATTATTTTTATTTAATTATTTATTTATTTATTTATAATTTATTTTTTATTTTTATAATTATAATTTTTATAATTTATTTTTATAATTTATAATTTATTTTTATTATTTAATTATATATATATATATATATATATATATATATATTATTTAATGCATTGTTGCAATTAAAAGGGTCTTAAACAAAAAATTATTTAATTATGTATTATTTAATTATTAATTATTTAAATAATTATTTAATTATTTGGAAGTGCTTATAATAATAAACACATGCTTTTATATATAACTAAACCAAAACAGAACATACAATACAGCTATAGGGTGTTGTGGGTGGTTGTTAAGTGGCCAAAAAAGTCCAGCAGCCCACTCTATGATATTCTGGTCTCTAGATTTGTTTTCCTTGTTTTATTGTGTATAAACTTCAAATCATAAAAAAAAAAAAAAATCTAATTAGTGAACAACTTGTTAATTTTTTATTTTTTTAATTCCCCCATTAATTAAAATATTTTTATGTTATTGGAGCAAGTTTATGTCAGAATATCTAGTAAAAATAAAATATTCCATCACTGGAACATAACTGAGACCTCATGGCTCATCTAGCGCACACTGGGATCAGGCTCATCAGCAAAGCATCTTCCTGAGTAACTGTTCAAACACTGCTAGCATAAGAGCCGATCTGAGCTCTAGCAGCAGACGCTGGCGTGTGTTTTTCTTTAATCCTGTGTGTTTGAAAGGATTGGACAGGCTGAGGGCTGAATTTGACTGAGTAGCTCTAGGCGGGTGTAAGGATGCCCACATTAGTGAGTCTGCTTCACTGCACACTTCAGCTGAAATCAGCTTTCCTCCCCACCAAATGAGGCGCTTACGATATTGTAGCAGAGACGGGCGAAAGAAAAAATAAAAGACAAAACAAAAGGATAAAAGAGAGAGAGGGCATGTGAAAAATGAAACACACTACTTGCATGTCTAGTTCTGTTTCAAAACCTGGTGAGCTGCCTGTCTAGACTGTATTTTAAGGTGTCATTCGAAACTGCTTATGAAAATATATAGAATTATTTTCAATACCGTAAAGTATTAAAACTTGAGTATTATGTACAATATATATATTGTGTCACAATATATTGCAATTAGTGCTGTCAAATAGATTAATCGTGATTAATCACATCTAACATAAAAGTTTGTAAATATATATATATATATATATATACTGTATATATATACACACACACACACACACACACACATATATATTAGTGCTGTCAAATCAATTAATCGCGATTAATCGCATCTAACATAAAAGTTTGTTTATACACACACATATTATATAAACACACTTTTATGTTAGATGCGATTAATCGATTTGACAGCCCTAATATATGAGCAATATCACACAAGTAGCCGTGTGTTATGGCTGTATATCAGCACGGCTGTGGTTCATATTAATATTTTTATTGGATTTGTAGGTGGCCGAGTGCCGTAGGTAATCACAGTGTGCTGATATACAGCCATATCGCACAGCTACGAGTGTGATATTGCGTTTATACAACAGTTCAACGGCACGAGTGTGTAAATAATTAAGAAATAACAATGGAGTGTCTTTAAAACCCTCTTTTGCACAGAACTACTTCCTTCCGCCATGGATTCAAATCTCAAGTTGACAGTTTGACCAATAAAACGTCACTTTAGAACTAGTAACGAAGGAATGTTGAGTCCCTCCATTGAAACTCATTGTATTTTGTACAGTATTAGAGCGAAAGAGAGAGAGAGTACCTGAGCGAGCATTACCTGTGTCTGATATAACATTCATTCTTCAGGTTGATGTCCATAATATTATATCCATTATAAAAATGTCCGCTGAGGAAAGCAATCTTTGTATTTGTCCTTTTTACAGCTAAGGAAATTTTCCATAACATACAGTGCTAAAACAACGTCCTTTGTTTACAAAAGTCCCTTTCAATCTAAAAGTCTCTTACAACTGACTCATTCACTCGTAAAGTTTGCCGCCATCTAATGGTGTATTAATGTAACTTTCACTCAATCCATATTACGCACTAATGGACCCTTTCTCAATACCAAATACAACATATTATTTATATAAAATAATAGTTATTGAACAACAATATTTAAATTAACAACAATAGCCGTTATAAATGACAATAGGAAATAAACACAATTGTATAATTCAGTCAAACGTACAAAAGCAGAGCTCTTCAGGATATAAGTTAAATATAGCCTTAATATTAAATTATTAAATTTAACATAGCCCAATTCGATTTGCTGTGGAACAGGTAATAGATTAAAAACCAAAGATTTTAATCCTGTTTTATGTACCGTTTTATGTACTTCAGTCTTTTTTGGATTCAGTGTGCGGTTAGCTATTTTTTTTGTTTTGTTCAAGTATATTGTTTTTGGTTCTACGCACCTGAAGGCAAAGAGAATTTTTCCAACTGAGAGCACAACTACTTTTTTTGATCTGTTTTATGTACCCAAAATGAATTATTTCTCATGTTCAACCATTATAAGAGCCAGCGGCAAATCCCCGAAGCACTGGCCGAGATGAAGCTGTTCTCGGCGGGTACACGAGCACTAAACGGCCCCTGACGGCCTGGAGCTCGCATCTCCAAAAAACGTCCAAACAAATTGTAAATTGGCACTATGATTAAATATGAGTCACATATTTCAGGTCTAAACAACTACATTCTCGCCTAAAAAACTACAGTTCGTGGTACAAGTGTAGTATTTGTAAAACATACGGTGGATTTGCTTGGCCGCCATGACAGTCGCTTCAAGCAGTGATACAAACAGTGAAAAGGTAGGAGTGCTGTTATCACTAGAATATCGCACAGCTCTCAGCCAATCAGATTCGAGAACCAGAAAGAACTGTTGTATATATATATATATATATATATATATAGATGTGATTAATCGCAATTAATCGATTTGACAGCACTAATCGCAATACAAATATGTGATGTCATAGATTTCGACAATATGTATTTTGTTCACCCAAAATGAGAGTTCAAAGTTTAAATTTAGCATCAAATATGGTAAACCCAAAAGTCAAGACAGAACAGACTAGCATGTTTAATTTTTTTCAGTCCTCCACGACGGGTTCTGTCACATCTGTGACATTGACCAGTAGGAGTACAGAAGCTCTTGCATACACACCTTTCAAACATGGTGCTGCTAGGTGGAATTATGCAACAGAGGAAAGGTTCGTGGAGCTATGACAACAATACTCCTGTCCTCGAGGGACTACCACGACAGAGTGAAAAAAAGATAAGTGCGGGCAAACGATAGCTGAGGAGCTTCAGCAACCTGGTGAGTACTGGAAAATAGCATTAGGGTAGTACAGCCATTGTTTGTTTACGCTCTTGTTTCCGAAAGTCAGTCACTAGTTCTGCCTTCTCGGCAAAGACGGCAAACGATGATTGGTCAGGAAGCAGCGTGTAGTCTGACCTGTTTCTTGCCCACGACACGACAAGAATTTAGGAGTCAAAATCGCATAATCTGAGAAGGTGACTATCGTAACAGACAAAAATATAGTGTAGTCTGAACCCGGCTTTAGTGTGCAAGCAGTAGATACTTGGTTTTGGAACAGAGCCACTCTTTCTGTTTATCTCTCTTTCTCTTTTGAACAGAGCAAAACCACTGACCCAACAGGAAAGGATGCTGTTGGACTCACCGTCCTTGCGATGGTACGTAATCTCCACTTTCCGTTCCTCTGACCCCAGGAGAGCCTGAGCCACCTGAGCAATCGCATGTCTCTTGGTTTGCTCCCCATGCAGGAAGTCGCATGTACAAGGTTTCTGCATGACGTCCGGCCGTGAGAATCCCGTCATCTCACAGAATCCGTCATTACAGTAAATAATAGCACAGTTCTGGACCCGAGCATTGGCTATGATGAACTTCTTATCTGCAAACAACCAAACATCACATGAAATTAGGCTTGGGTAAACATTTAAGATGAGTATGAGTTCACATTTTGAGACATTGTTCGGATCTCCAGGGATTACTTGGAAAAATATTAAAATTCTATTTTCATTGAATTGGATTTTGATTTGATAAACAGATAAGTTCATCCTTAGGTCTTTCTCTGATAAAGTTTATCCATTACTGCACCCAGAACTCTCAAAACTCATTAAAGACAAACAATCTCAAGTGAATATGTGTTTCATCCGCAGCATTGTTTTTAATTTATAAGTGAATAATTGCAATAATAAACCTATAGTTTATAATATTTACGATAATGCTAAATGGAAACCAGTATAATATGAGTTCACATTAAGTCGAGTATAAGTCAAGAAAGGTTGGGAAACACTGGTCTAAACAGTGACTAAAACATTTTAAAAGCATTACTATTACTGAAACTGACAAACAACTTAAGTTGTATAGTTTCATATCTTATTTAATATTAATAACTTTTTTAAAATATTTTACTTCTATTATATTTTAATTAGAGCGGTCAAATGATTAATCGTGATTAATCGCATCCAAAATAAAAGTTTGTTTACAAAATATATGTGTGTGTACTGTGTATAATTATTATGTACACACATATACATGTATTTATTTATTTAAGAAATATTTACATGTATACATGTGTTTACATTTATATATTATATATATATATATATATATATATATATATATATTTTATATATAAATATATATACATGCATGTGCGTGTATTTATATATACATAATAAATATACACAGTACACACATTATATAAACACAAACTTTTATTTTGGATGCGATTAATCATGATTAACAGCACTAATACTGTATTTAGTGCTGTCAAATCGATTAATCATGATTAATCGTGATTAATCGCATCTAAGGTTTGTATATGTGTGTATACATAGTTTACACACACACACACACACACACACATATGTATATGTATACATATATACACAAACATATTATATATTTACAAACTTTTATGTTAGATGCGATTAATCACGAATAATCGATTTGACGGTATTGTTTATTTTTATTATCAATGTAATAAAAACTAATACTATTTTATATTATTTTAGTTTTATTGTATTTTAATAAGTTTTACTGTTTAATTGCATCATAAAATTTAACCTGAGATCTTTTTGATATCTGTACAGCTTATATAATGAGTGCTTAAAAACCTTAGATGCCATAAAAATCCTTGAGCAGTTTAGATTTCACTGCGTATGTGAGTAATCTTCAGTATATAGAGTACTGGGAGCATCATTTATCTGAACACACAGAGAGAGTATGTTCTCATTCATGCATTTCAATGGTATAGCTGCTTTGTACATAAACACAGTCATCTGACAGATGCATCTGAAAGCCACAATGCTGAAAGTCTCCTGACTGTCATCTGCCAGTCTCTCTGTTGATAAGGAGACCCTTTGTGTTTCGCTTCCTGCCGTTACACTTATGCTCCGAAGCTTTATCAAATGCTATATCACATATAATCCCATTTATTATATTTTTAGTGTTTAAAACCTTATATAAAGGAATAATCGAGCATGCACAAAACTGGACAGTGAATGCACTCAACAAAGCTTAAAACAAACAACTGTTTACTTTCCTTAAATGTATATTAAAGGGTTTGTTTGTATGTAAATATTGTACACGTTAGCTATAAATGTGTATGTTAATAACACTTCCTTTATCATCTAAATGATATGGACACAAAGAATCAAGTATGTTTGATTTGTAATACTTACTCTGTCCCTCGAATTTCCGTATTATTATTCCAAGAAAGGTATTCTGAGGAGCGACATGACCTCTCCGTACAGGCATGATTATAACAATCTTCAGCTGCTCCTCCAAAAAACGCGAACCTCCTCAAAGTTATCGCTGCATCTGAACGGCACCTCTTTGTCCGATCTCTCCACTTTCAGGGAGCTTTTGCAGGCGTGAACTCACATACGGTGGTTGTAGTCACATGCGTGTCGGAACCTTGGCTGAACTCCTCGAAACCGACACCGACAGGAATCGGTGATGAGGAAGAGTCGGGTGAGATTCGGATGGAGAAGCATCGCTGTCCGCAGACGGGTAAAGTCCTGTGTGGTGCTGAACGCGAATGGAAGACTGTGTTGTGATGCGCCTCTAGGGGCTTTAACTGAGCTCCGCCGCCCCGGGCTGAAACTAAACTCACCCCAGCGCACGGGCAGGCTCAGCGGCGCTCATTTCGTCGACGATACGTAAAGGGGGTTGAGTTTGCGCGCTCATGATTCCTGTATTCGTGGCTGTTTTTCTGAGCACCCAAAGTGTGACAAAAAAGTACCCAGCTAACAAAAATGTGTTCTAAGAACGTTTTGCTAACGTTCCAGTTAAGTTATGAAAACCTTATTTTTGAATGTTCACTGAACATTCACTGAATACTGTTTTAAAACGTTTTTATTGGTTATTCGAACTTTAAAAGAACACGAACATTCCATTTTTATCATTTTGCAAACATTATGGAAATGTTCATTTTTGGTGTTCTGAACATTCTGAAACTATAGCCTTACATTAAAAAAAAAATGTTAGACGAGCATCCAACTAAAACTTCCTTGACCATTAACGATTTATAAATAATGCTTTTGTGCTAACGTTTTGCTAACGATAATAAAGACCATATAACTTTGAACAAACCGTCTATAAATGTTACTGGAAGAACGTTTGTTCATAACAAACCTTGAAAACCTTGCCAGAACATCCCTGTTAGCTGGGTATAAGAGGCGTGGATGGATTTGTTAAACGCAAAGTGCGAATTACACCGCGTTTTAGGCTACACATAACTTCAAACAAACATAAGCTGTGTCAGTAGCATTTTGGTGTTTAAATTGCATATGACAGCGATTTCACAACGACAAATTATTATTAAGAAATACAAGACGACACTCATTTCATTTGATCTTACCTTTTCACTATGTATATAAGAAATCGCTAAATAGCGAACAGAAATCGCGTTGGTCTGTTGACGTAACCACAGCAACGGTTAGCGAACTCCCACGTTGGAATTTCTGTCAGTGATTTTCTGTCGAGGTTCATCTTGCGAAACTCTGGAAGCTTGTTTTCGCCATGGAATAAAAAATGTAAAATATTATTGCGATTTTTTTTTTTTTTTTTTTTTTTATCTCGCAATTCAGACTTTTTTTCTCACGCAATTGCGAGTTTTTATCTCAATTCTGACTTTTTTTCCCTCACAATTGCAAGTTTATATCTCGTAATTCTGACCTTTTCTCGCAATTCTGACTTTTTTCCTCACAATTGCAAGTTTATATCTCGTAATTCTGACCTTTTCTTGCAATTCTGACTTTTTTTTCCTCACAATTGCAAGTTTATATCTTGTAATTCTGACCTTTTCTCACAATTCTGACTTTTTTTCCTCACAATTGCAAGTTTATATCTTGCAATTCTGACCTTTTTTCGCAATTCTGACTTTTTCTCACAATTGCGAGTTAATATCTCACAATTCTGA